>NW_020175414.1:2468571-2491598 GCF_003031525.2 Neophocaena asiaeorientalis asiaeorientalis | reverse complement strand
TCCCACTACTGGGCATATACCCTGAGAAAACCAAAATTCAAAAAGAGTCATGTACCAAAATGTTCATTGCAGCTCTATTTACAATAGCCCGGAGATGGAAACAACCTAAGTGCCCATCATCGGATGAATGGATAAAGAAGATGTGGCTCATATATACAATGGAATATTACTCAGCCTTAAAAAGAAATGAAATTGAGCTATTTGTAATGAGATGGATAGACCTAGAGTCTGTCATACAGAGTGAAGTAAGTCAGAAAGAAAAAGGCAAATACCGTATGCTAACACATATATATGGAATTTAAGGGAAAAAAAAATGTCATGAAGAACCTAGGGGTAAGACAGGAATAAAGATGCAGACCTACTGGACAACGGACTTGAGGATATGGGGAGGGGGAAGGGTGAGCTTTGACAGGGCAAGAGAGAGTCATGGACATATACATACTAACAAACGTATTAAGGTAGATAGCTAGTGGGAAGCAGCCACATGGCACAGGGATATTAGCTCGGTGCTTTGTGACAGCCTTGGGGGGTGGGATAGGGAGAGTTGGAGGGAGGGAGATGCAAGAGGGAAGACATATGGGAACATATGTATATGTATAACTGATTCACTTTGTTATAAAGCAGAAACTAACACACCATTGTAAAGCAATTATACCCCAATAAAGATGTTTAAAAAAAAAAAGAAATAAAGGGAGAACAGTACAATTTAGAAAAAAAAAATAATGAAAATGTGGTACATATATACAATGGAATATTACTCAGTCATAAAAAAGAATGAAATAATGCCATTTGCAGCAACATGGATGGACGTAGAAATTGTCGTACTGAGTGAAGTCATACAGAACAAGACAAATATCATATATATGTGGAATGTAAAAAAATGAACTTATTTACAAAACAGAAATAGAATTTCAAATGTAGAAAACAATCTTCTGCTTAATAGGGAGTAAAAAGGAAGGAGGGGTAAGTTGGAAGATTGGAACTGACATATACACATTACTATATATAAAATCAATATCTAGTATGGAACTACTGTATAGTGCAGGGAACTCTACTTAATACTCTATAATGACCTATATGGTAAAATAATTTAAAAAGAATGGACATATGTATATGTATCATTGATTCACTTTGCTGTACAGAAGAAAGTAACACAACATTGTAAATCAAC
Source organism: Neophocaena asiaeorientalis asiaeorientalis (assembly GCF_003031525.2). NCBI lineage: Eukaryota > Metazoa > Chordata > Mammalia > Artiodactyla > Phocoenidae > Neophocaena > Neophocaena asiaeorientalis. The sequence continues at coordinate 2,490,427 of NW_020175414.1, read as the reverse complement.
AATACTCTAAAAAAATTTTTTTAAAAACAAATAGGATAAGAGATATAGAAAATATTCAAATGAATAATACAAATAGTCCCAAAGTTACAAATATACTACAGCATAAAAATCAAAGGTTTTTTGTTGAATTTTGGGTAATTTTTTTTTGGAATAATTATATAAATGCATAGGGAATGCAAAATAAAATTCATATAAAAAAGAATAAGTTAAAGATATTACTTAGTAAGAAGGTCAGGACTCAGGTTCTCCAGCATGTTTTAAAGTGTTAAATAACAATGCCAAAATTTTCAGAAAAAAAAATACAACCAACAAATTCTATATCAGTTTACTCCATTGTGCATGAGTGATGGTAACAGAATGGTACTCTCATATATGAACACATTCATACTCTTCATGAGTAATGTATTCTTTTCTAAAATAATACTTAGAACAATACTGCATAAGAGGGGGAAATTAACCAAAAGAAATTATCCAAAGGTATTGAGCTTTTCTAAAATGAAGAATCAAGTTTAAGTGAAGACAATTTTTCCAAAACACTGCTGCATCACCATCTCATATCTTTGTTCATGTATCACCAAAATTAAGCCAAAATTTATCAACATAAATGAAAATAAATATGGAAACTAGAAAGAGATGGAAACAAGATAAACATATCTTATAAATTCTACAAAAGAAAGGAATTTGTGACAGTGTTAATTTGACCAGACTGAAAAAAAGGTTACATACAAGGACCTGCTATAAGGATGTGGGAAGTCAAAAACCAAGAAAATACAAAGCCAAAAGCCTCTTTGAGAAACAGTTGAAGATTTTTAGATAGCATATCAATAAAATCCCCAGCAGATATTCACTCTGGTGGTTTTAAATCATATCCACAAAATCTCTGATACTTCATCAAAATTGTAAACTGATTATCTTTCCTTTGAATGTGGACTAGCTTTAATGATAAGCATCTAAAAAAAATATATGGTAGTATTGATTTTGCATGATTCTGATGTTAGGTTAAAAAATATTATAAAGCCACCATACGGCTCTCTATCTCTTGGGATACCCACGCTGCAACTTAATTTACCATCTTGTAAGGAAGTCCAGGAAATATAAAGAGGTCATGTGTCTAGCTGACATTCCTGGCTAAAGTATCAATGATAGCCAGTATCAACTATTACACATGTGAGAGAGCTAGAATTTAGCTGATCCTAACCCTCAGTCTTTGGGCCAACTCAGCTGATGCCAAATGGACCAGTTTGTTGCTTAAGGGACTAAGATTTATGTGGCTTGTTAAGAAGTAATAGATAAATGGAACATTCCTATAATTTCAAAAGGATTAAGAAGTGGCAAATGTTGATTATTAAAAGATTTGTAGCAGTAGTTTTTCAAGGATAAATCACACGCATTCAAAATAAATCACCTGTTCAAGGAGGCCCTGGTATAACGACACATAGCTAAATACTGTGAAGGAATTGAATTATCTTAGAAAAAGCTAAGCATTTCCATATTCTGATAATGAATTGCTCCAGGAGGGAAGCCAAAAACCAGCAACATCAAGTATTAGTAAATGAGACCAAATTAAAGAGAAAATGTTGATGGGAAATCTGCCACTATCAAAGCTACTTCAACATTAGAAAGAAACTCTATTATAGAGTTTTAGATGACTATGGAACCATAAAATGCTAGAAAACAAGGGTTTGAGGCTTTTTAATTAGCTTCTGCCTACTTTTGTAGCTGACTGGCTCTTCATATTAGCAAAAACTAAATGTTCATATCTATTGGAGAAAATATACATTACATTTTAGAAATATAATCACATGGCCTAATCAACTATACATACTTCAGTAATACATTTAATTATTTTCTTATATCACATTGTATATAAACTTGTATAAACAATGAGTTTTCTATGTCTTTTGAAGAAAACTTTATAAATATAACAAATATTGTTTAACATAATTTTGGAAATTCTGGCAAGCACCATAAAACAAAAGGCTTAAGAAGTATAATTATTAGAAGATAGATATTTTTCTTAGATGATTCTAGGAAAAGATCAATAAGCATATAATATTAAAACTCACAAGAGAGTTCAAAATAGATGCCAAATACAAGGCTGTTTTACAAAATTCAATACATTTCTTCTAAATCCATAGTCACAAAAGAGAAAATATTAAAGAAAATATGCTATTAACAATAAAAATTTGAAATATAGTTCACTGTTTTTACTTCTTTCACAAAATTTGTCTGGGAATCTGGGCTTAATTTTATGTTGTGTGTAATTACTGATTTAAAAAAGAAATTAAATATATATGTAGAAATTTTATGTACAACTCTTAATTATTAAATATAATTTATGTTAAGTTAAATAATATAGGTTATGTATATATTTGTTACCTATTGTATCCACTCTAATTAAATATTGTATTAAATTAAAATAAATATATTTTAAATGCACAAAAAATTTTTTTTAGAAAAGTAAGACACCTAAAATGTCAAGTGATGTAATGCTTAGGAAATTTTGTGCAGAAATGGGTTAAAATTATAGAGGGTGTTAAAAATTTGGTTACAAAAGTATAGTATGCCAAGACTTCATAATTTTCAATTTTGCTTAAAAATTGAAGATTATGGAGTCTTGAGTTTCTAACATTGATGAGCTAACTAGTTAATCTTCAAATCATGAGAAAAAAAAAGAAATTGCAATGTTAGAAATTTCAGATATTGGTGAAAACATGAGTGTAAGTATGAAAATAAGAAGGTGCCATTTGAAATAAATTTTAATAATCCTACTCTATGGACATAATTTTTAATAAAGTAAAAGTGATTTTGAAGACCATGGAACCAATCAAAGAGAAGATGCAGATTTTAGAAAATCTATTTCACATGACAGGCAAAAAATTTCAAAAATGTTTCTTAAAAAGTTCTAGTGGTAAGTTAATTCATCATGATTGATTCATTTATTTGAAAGCATCATGTTTATTTTATATATTTTCCAGGTATCTTTTTTTAGTAATAATACAATAATGTCAAATATTTGCAATTCAAAATAAATTTTCAAAGATTGGAAGGAATTAAAAAGAACTTGTGACCACAAAAAGTATAATTTTCATTATGATGTTTTTCTAAAGCAGAAGTGTTTTTTAAAAAAAATGTTCAAATATATTTTAATAGATGATGCTTCGCAGAGGTTGATAGTACAAGGGAAATAAAAATGGCAGAATACTTGGAGAGTTATTTTAGATGTTGCTATGTTTTGTACAAAAAGTAATTTACATCTTAGAAGATCAGAAGAATTTATTTAAGTCCAAATGCTGGAATGTTTCTAAATTTAGTGGAATTTATGGGCCATTATCATGTTGATATAGCTGGTCATAAAAAGAAATCTACATCTTATTTATCTAACAAAGGTATAAAAGGAATTCATAATGCTAGTAGAATATAACACTAGATATGAAATACTGGGAAGTATACTAAAATAATCAATATAATTTTATTCACTATAAAATGTAAAGTAACACTGAGTTGGATAAATGAAATGTTACATTTTATTTAGCTCTGTGGTTATGCATTTAAATTGAAACAAATGGCACTATTTTATCATAAAATCAAAGTTGGATCCAAACCACATAGAAGTGTTGCTCTGAATGAATTAAGTTATATTCAATTATGCAAATTTATATGCATTTCCACAGTGTATCAGTGACACAGGATAAGGAAGATAACCTAGTCACCTGACATAACTCCAAAATCCAGTGACCTAAAGTAACAAGGTTTATTTTTTAACTCATCCTACATGTCCATTGCTGGCCAGAAGGAAATGTAGTTTCATATGCTCAGAACTTAGATGTAAGCAACTGGAAAGTCCCAGAATGACAAAGAAGAAAGAAAGATGGAAAACCATATAATCCATTTAACGTTTCCAACTGGAAGTGGTATAAACTCCTATTTCATTGACTAGGACAAATTATATAGTTATACCTTATTCTAAAGGGGCAGTGAAGTGAGACTCTCCCTTATTTTCAGAAAAGAAGACCTTTATACTAGTGAACAGCAGTATTGTCCCAGCCCCAAGCAAAAAAAAAATATATATATATACACACATTTATTTAAATATATTTACATCTATATACTTCTATATTTATTTGCTTTATCTTCTCTATGAGATAATTTAAGAATATTTCCCAAATATATTTTCATATATTATCTCACAGATTAACAAATAACTGAAAAATACATGCCAGTCATTATCTTCACACATTTGTAAATGACAGAATTAGTACTATAATCCAAGTTTGCACATTTTGAATCCTCTTTATTTTCTTGCTTAGCAAAAGTTTAAAATATAAATTTTGTGAAGTCAGAAATGTTATTTCAGATATCTACTCATAGAACCAAATCATTGTCTAAAATGTATCCAGGAATAAATATAAGAAATTGATTTTTACCTTGATTCCACTCAGAATTTGATATTAAGCCACAAATTCTTGAAAATTAGCAAAGCGTTATTTCCCATATTGTGTTTTAATGTCTACATTTGGATTATCTGACTATTGCTACACAGTTAACCACCTCAAAAGCTTATTGCTGAGCTTCTTCATCTTCTGAACTTGTTGTGAGCTGTGGTGAGCCATCTATTTGCTTGACTAAGCGCTCAGGAAGCCAGCGAGTTCCAGGCGCTGATCTGGGAAAGATACACACGTGACCATGTCCCCAAATCAACACAGGATCAGGACCATGCCAAGTGCTTGTTAACGGATCTTTCCAGAGGACCTCCGGAGATTGAGAGGACAATCTTGGCCCAGCCATCAACCTCTCCCCTGCAGAATGGCAGATGATTCTTATTTTATGAGTTTTCTCCCAGGGAAGTTAACCCTGAGCCGAGACAGTCTTTAGATAATGTAAACCACCATCTGGCAACCTTCCCTTTTCTAGTCTATATAATCTGCAACTGTAGCGCAATAAAATTTGCCTTGCAACCAAAAAACAAACAAACAAACAAAAAGCTTATTGCTTAATACAACAATTGTCTGTTTTTGTTTTTTTTTCCTCTTTATTGTATGGGTTGTCTGTATTGTTTCTGTACTGTTTTCTCAGGCTTCATTCATGTGGTTGTATTTATCTGAAAGATCAGATGTCCAAGACGGCCTCACTCTTGTCTGCTAGATAGTACTGGTTGTTAACTGGGGTACTTCACTTCTCCTTCATGTTGCTTTCTTACTCTAGTCAGTAGCAGTATCAACCTCTTCATACTCTAGTCAGTAGCAGTATCAACCTCTTCATACTGCAGTTTCAAAGCAGGCTTCTAAGCAGTTAGAAGAAGGTAGAAGAATCAAAACCTCTTGTGGCCAAGTGCCATAGTGTACCCATTACTTCCATCACATTCTTTTGGTCAAAGCACAAGCACAGCCCAGATTCAAGTGATAAGAATAGTCTCACTCCGAATGAGAAGTGATACAGAAAAAATTTTGTCATGTTTAAGCTGCTGAAGAATTTTCCATTATGATTCTATGATGTGTAATCAGATAAGTAATCTAGAATAAGACGTATAGCAAAATATTTTTTAAATTATTGATAGATAAATCTTCTTCCATTACAAGCCATACTAATATAGGACATGAGACTAGAAAAATATTAGAGTTGAATGCCTGTGTGTGAGTGGTGTGTATGTGTGCATGTGTGTATGGGTGATAGTGGGGGAAGGAGATTCCTTGATGTTTCAGGCCTCTTCGTCATTCCTTTTTTCTTTAATCAATGTATATCAACAAAATATCTTTTGAAATTGAGTTTCCATTCATGACAACAGTGTTTTGAGGTTGCTCGCTTGCAATTAGATCATTTAACAGAGGTTCACAGCAGCTGTCTTATTCTATTATTTTTTTGTGAAATATACCATTTTAAGGCCAAATGAGGCATATAATTGTAAAAGTTTCTAGCATCGGTACATTTAGGATACATTTATGAAAGCTAGGTGATCTGAAATATGTTAGGGATCTTTTCACAGAACATCTACATTTAATTTTTAGAACAATGGCCACAGGTGGAGTCATTTACAAAAAGGGACAGATAAAATGCTGAATGAAAATTAGAAAAGAATCACCAACTGCTTACATTCAAGTGTCCTAGCAAATGATTTAGATTGACAGATAGCTTGGAGGGTTGCTAAAAAGGGACCATATGTCTGATAATTTCAGGGTGATGACAGTTGAGAGAACTGAGCCTTGCCTCGATTGGGTTATAGAACTTGTGAATATCACAATCTCTGTCAGAAACTTGAGAGGCACAGACACATACTCCTCCACACCAGCCAGAGGCAGAACACAGTGCTCAGCTGAGCAGCTCATTTGAAAACTCCATGACACCCTGAACATTTTTCATGTCTTTTTGTTTTTTGACTAGACAGAATCACCCATTCCACCATCTGATCATGAGGAATGAAACATTCTTTTATTATCAATTTGGACTGACATAGCTAAAATCAGAAATTTAAAAATGCAATTGGAAAATGGAGGAAACAATCTCGTAATATTTTTTCAAGGCTCTAAGTTCTACTTATTGCCAAATAGCTCTAACACAGAAATGTTCATAAATGCATTTTAAATGATTATTTTTTAAAAGCTTGTGAAATATTACAAAGTTGGGAAAACAAACTAAAAATGCCAGATTCCCTACTAGCTTACTAAGCATTAAAAGAAACTAACTTGAAAAGATAACTCTCAAACTACCTTCATCTCCAGTAAAGATAAAGATTTGATTACTTATAGATAAATCTTTAATGCAAGATTTATCTATAAGTTATGAACAGCATATTAGAAATATTTAAGCATAAATCTTCTCTATGACAGTGGACAAGTGTAAAGAGACAGTTCATCTTCTCCTATCAGTTACACCCAGAAACTACTAAAGTATCGAATCTTGGAGCAAGAAGATTAATAATATTGCATTCAATAGGTAGCATACAATGAGGATTGTGTTTGAAATTGGATGAGATTCCTCAAACATACTTAAGGTATCTCTATGGCATATATATATATAAACATCTTTATTGGAGTATAATTGCTTTACAAAGGTGTGTTAGTTCCTGCTTTATAACAAAGTGAATCAGCTACACATATACATATATACCCATATCATATCCTCCCTCTTGTGTCTCCCTCCCACCCTCCCTATCCCAACCCTTTAGGTGATCACAAAGCACCGAACTGATCTCCCTGTACTATATGGCTGCTTCCCACCAGCTATCTATTTTACATTTGGTAGTGTATATATATTCATGCCACTCTCTCACTTAGTCCTAGCTTACCATTCCCCTTCCCCGTGTTCTCAAGTCCACTCTCTATGTCTGCGTCTTTATTCCTGTCCTGCCCCTAGATTCTTCAGAATCTTTTTTTATTTTTTTTTTGAAGATTCCATATATCTGTGTTAGCATACAGTATTTGTTTTTCTCTTTCTGACTTACTTCACTCTGTATGACAGAGGGGTGGAGAAAAGGGAACCCTCTTGCACTGTTGGTGGGAATGTAAATTGATACAGCCACTATGGAGAACAATATGGAGGTTCCTCAAAAAACTAAAAATAGAACTACCATATGACCCAGCAATCCCACTACTGGGTATATACCTTGAAAATACCATAATTCAAAGAGTCATGTACCAGAAAGATCATTGCAGTTCTATTTACCATAGTCAGGACATGCAAGCAACCTGTGTCCATCAAAAGATGAATGAATAAAGAAAATGTGCCATATATATACAATGGAATATTACTCAGCCATAAAAAGAAATGAAACTTAGTTATTTGCCGTGAGGTGGATGGACCTAGAGTCTGTCATACAGAATGAAGTAAGTCAGAAAAAGTTCAATGGAACAGGATGGAAAGCCCAGAGATAAACCCATGCACATATGGTCACCTTACCTTTGATAAAGGAGGCAAGAATATACAATGGAGAAAAGACAGCCTCTTCAATAAGTGGTGCGGGGAAAACTGGACAGCTACATGTAAAAGAATGAAATTAGAACACTCCCTAACACCATACACAAAAATAAACTCAAAATGGATTAAAGACCTAAATGTAATGTCAGATATTGTAAAACTCTTAAAGGGAAACATAGGCAAAACACTCTATGACATAAATCACAGCAAGATCCTTTTTGACCCATCTCCTAGAGAAATGGAAATAAAAACAAAAATAAACACATGGGATTTAGTGAAACTTAAAAGCTTTTGCACAGCAAAGGAAATCATAAACAAGACAAAGAGACAGCACTCAGAATGGGAGAAAATATTTGCAAATGAAGCAACTGACAAAGGAATAATCTCCAAAATTTACAAGCAGCTCATTCCACTCAATATCAAAAAGCAAACAACCCTATCCAAAAATGGGCAGAAGACCTAAATAGACATTTCTCCAAAGAAGATATACAGATTGCCAACAAACACATGAAAGGATGCTCAACATCACTAATCATTAGAGAAATGCAAATCAAAACTACAATGAGGTATCACCTTACACCAATCAGAATGGCCATCATCAAAAATTCTCTAGAGCCTTTAAAAAGGAAGTCAGTTGGAAAGATGAATCTACAACTCTGGCTAAAATGCAGAAAGAAAGACATTGGTAGAGAAAGAGATAGAGAGAAGAAGAGAGAGATAGGCTCCTAGAGGAGAGAAAGAGCTCCCACACTTACCCATTAATAAAGAGGAGCCCCTGCCCCTGGATGTTAGCAGAGGCCAAGTGAGGAACATGGTCATCTACCCTCATATGGCAATAATTAATTGTCCCCACACCCTTCTCTGCTGCAGTGCTGTCAGTGAAAGCCAACTCAAACAGAAGGTTTAGTAATATTCAGAGACTCATACCATAATATCTAAATCATGCACACTTCAACTAAAAATCATACCTTGTACAAAGAGCCAGAGAAACAGAATTCACCAGAAAACACAATTCACATGAAAAAATAAATCAATAGATGACGACATCAAGATGACTGAGATTTTAGACTTGACTCTCTAGAGTTTAAAGCAGCCATCATAAAAAAATTCTCCAACATGCAATCATGAAAATTGAAACAAATGCAAAAATAGAAAGTCTCAGAAAATAATCTTTATAAAGAACCAAATATTAATATTAGAACAGAAAAATAAAATGACTGAAATATAAAACTCAGTAGATGGATTTGTACTGTATGACTCCATTTAGATAACATTTTTGAAATTATAAAATTATGGAAATGGAGAATAAATTAGTGGCTTCTGGAAGTGAAGGAGGGGGGAGATGGGTGTGTCTATAAAAGGGACATATGAGGCATTCTTGGAATGACCAGGATGGTCTTGATATATCATTTTCAATATCCTGGTTTTTATAGTGAACTATATTTTTGCAAGGTACTACCATTGGGGGAAAGTAGGTAAATTGTACAAAGTTTTTCTTTATAATTTCTTACAACTGCATATAAATGTACAATTAATCTCAAAACAAACAGCTTAATTAAAATATTTAATGATAATAAAATAATATGAAAGAAAACTCTTATCAGCAAATTTTTAAAAGTGCCTAGCCTCCCCATAAGAAATTGAGAGGATATTTTCTAGATTATTCAAAAGTGGACTCCAGTCTAAACATATCCCAGCCACATTTGCACTGTCACAAATAGGTGGAGACTTTCGTGACCTTAGTTGCTACGTGGCAGTCTAGTATTCCAGATGGACTGCTGGACAGTAAGCCTTACATGCAACATTTACTGCTCATTACATGTGCAGTAAAGCCAAGTAAGTCATGGGAAGAAGTAGAGTGAAGCTCAGAGGATAGCTCAGAGGGTAGTTCTCAATGCTTTTGTGACTGGACAACCTAACTAAAGTTAGACTAATTATTATTTACATAAATAATTTTCTCATTTCACAATTCATAAAGTGTTCTTTAAAATATACTTACTGTTACTATTTATAGATGTAATTAATTGCAATTGTGCACTATGTAGGTGAGCCATGGGACTTAATTTTTCTAAATCTGAGTTTTATCAGTTTTATCACCTGAAATACAGAGACTATATAGACTATCTCAGAGTATTACTGTGAAAATATAAATATATAAGTACAAAATTGAGAATATATATACATAAAACATTCCTGAAATGTCAATATTATAGAAATAGAGAATAGGTTAGTGGTTGTCAGTGGTTATGGGACAGGTGGGTCTATAAAAGGTCAGTATGAGTTTTTTTTTTTATTTTATATGTATATTTATACATAAATATAAATTACTCGCATGTGTGTATGTGTACACACACACACATCAAATTATTTAACCTAGACCCTGACATGCATTAAATGGTTAATATGTAGTAGTCATTGTTTTCAATAACAAAATATTTGAAATGAATAATTATAATATTACTAGAAGAATACTAGGAGAATAAAAGGTAGTTGTCACACAGTCATGCCTTGAAGAATAAGCAGCATTTTCAGAAGCAGAGAAAAGTGTGAAAAATAAATTCAATCCAGATCAATTTACTGTCATCGAGTGTAGTTCTATAAATATTAGCAATATCCAGGAAAGAGAACAAAGGGATCAGTGATCATACAGAGCCACACAGAGCATTGTTACAGCACAGTTCCAGCATGACACCAACGCACAGCTCTATATCACCAAGTATTGAATTTGCTTCATATTGAAAAAAGTCATCCATGACATCCTCAATCACACTGATTCAAAAATGATAGTAAACAGGCTTTTATCTAAAATAACTTATTATCCTAAATTGTCAGCCTTGAGAATCACTAAAAAACAGAGAGAAACAGAAAGGGAGTGAGATGTGTTAGAGATACGAGCAAATAATATAGTGTGATTCATTTTTAACATAATGAGGCTATTATACCCAGTGACAGACTATCTATGACAGATATAGTTAATATAAAGGGGACTCTTCAAAACAAAGCTGAAAAAATACACTGAAATTCCAAAGAGCTACAAATCATATTTAAAATTACAGCTCAGTAATGAAAGGTTAAAATGTCAGCACAGTATCAGTGTGAAAATCTAAGATCACATCTTGAGAGATACAGGCTGTTTTTTCTCTTAGCCAATTGCCTCTAACCAGGAAATGTCCATGTTCCAAATAACCATGTTATTGTGTTCCAAATTCTAAATTAAAGGGAGAAATATATGTTTTTATTACATGCTGGTATTTATGTATATTATGTAATATCTATCTATATTATATAATCTATATGTTCTATAGCTATATTATATCTATGTAATGTCCATAACGTAGTATCTATTACAATCCACTGTACCTCCCCCGTGTCTAAGGCATTATTTGAGGCCTTTTACACTTATAAAGTATTCTCATCTCAACTTTCCAGTTTCTGTATTCCCATTCCTATTTCTAATCAAGAATGCCTGTAAGAGGGGCTAATTATCCTGCCCCAAGGTCAGGTAACTGTTTTTTTTTTTTTTTCCACACTAGGAGGAGATAGGTTAATTTAAAAAGCATGTCATATACATCAAAAGGAGATAAATGTGTATTTATATACTGCAATGCAAGTTTACACAAGTTTATCCTCCAAATGCAAATGTCCTTATATGCATACATCGTTCATCCATTCATTCATTCACAGTCATTTTCTGAATAATTCCCATATGTCAGATAGCATCATCTACTTTAAATACAATATAGTCTTCCTAAGATTAATGTTATTATGCTCTTGGATTTATTGATGCATTAAAATGGAGTAATAATATATATCATACATATTGCTTTGGTGGTCAGAAAGATAATGTGAGAGAAGTGCCTAGTATGGTAGATACTTAGCAAATACATGTTTTGTTTTGTTTGTTTGTTTGTTTGTTTTTGCGGTACGCGGGACTCTCACTGTTGTGGCCTCTCCCGTTGTGGAGCACAGGCTCCGGACGCGCAGGCTCAGCGGCCATGGCTCACAGGCTTAGCCGCTCTGCGGCATGTGGCAACTTCCCGGACCGGGGCACGACCGCGCGTCCCCTGCATCAGCAGGCGGACTCTTAACCACTGAGCCACCAGGGAAGCCCTACATGTTTAACTTATAAAGTATTATTATAATAAAAAATGCATGTAGTAAATTTAAACTTGAAAAGCCATGAATGGTATTAAAGGAAAAAATAGTCTCTTTTCCCTTCCTGTTTTCAATTCTCAAGTGTAGTCATTTTTATTATAGAAGTGTTTAGTTCTTAGAATATTCTAAAACTGCCCTGTCCAACACAATAGTCACTAGCTACATATGGCTATTTAAATTCACATTAATTAAAATAAAATTAAAAGTCAGCTTCTCATTCACAACAACGAAATTTCAAGTGCTCAGTAGTCATATGTGTCTAGTGGCTATCCAGCTGGACAGCCAGAAATAAAATATTTCCATCACTGCAGAGTTCCTTAAGCAATATACTTAGACATTGGTATTGTTAGAAGCTTGAGGAAAGTGTCAAGTCATCTTAGATAAAAGTTTCATAAAGTCACAATTATTCTTGCACAATGCTAGAGTAATTAACATCTGGGAGACCATAATCAAAATTCTTAGATATTTTATAATGGGTTTTTTCTTCCCTCTGCTTTGGAAAAGACAGGTTTCCATGTTTAAACCTCCATATAAACTAGGTGTCTTTTGTCTGGATTCCATTTATTTTAATTAAAACTATATCCTCTATAAATACTGGACTCACAAATGGTAGCGAGGTACTCACTCTCAGAAAGTCACAAGGGAACTGACACTGGAAGAGAAGCAATTTTCTGTCTTCCTTCAAAATGTTACTTGGGGAAATTCTCTTTTTTATCCTTCTCCCTCTCTCTTCTAATGACTTACAGCTAAATTTCATTAAGTTACATGCATTTCTGTGGTGATTCCACCTCTAATTCTTGATTCTGCTACTTTTGACAATATATATGAACTCTCTAGAAACAAGATTTGGAAGTTTGGAATTTAATTCACTTACAGACACATCCCTCTTGTTTTCTTAGACATTCCCACTGTACATTTAGACCCAGCCCTTCTAAGACAAATTATGCAATCTATTCAGAAAACTTTTATTTCCTTTTCATTTCCTTTCCTTTCCTTTCCTTTCCTTTCCTTTCCTTTCCTTTCCTTTCCTTTCCTTTCCTTTCCTTTCTTTTCTGTCTTTTGCCTGAATTCAAAGCCTTGCAAATGGCCTTTTCCTTAGGGCAGGGGAGCCAAGTGGGGATAAGGATAATTGAATCAGGGTTCCCATGAAGTATACTTGATTAATGATTCTCCTAAAAGTTGCCTATGGAGTCTAAGCTTGAAGAATTCTCACACTTCTACCTGGCAGAATAAATCACATGACAAATGTATCAGCTTGCTATATTCCAGAAAACTGTAAAAAAAAAAAAAAATCTGCTTAATTGATAAACCTTCCTTTTAACCTTCATGTCATTATAAATTTATGTTACATGCACTCTTTTACTGCCATACCAATAGAAATTTGAGAGGGAAAATATAAATACGTATGGTCAGTCTGCTGCTGCCTGGATGTGGAAGCTGAATGCAACTTTGAAATATTTTTTTATTATATGGTGTTATATGAAAATAACACGTAGGCCAGCAGTTTGTATCTAATGCTAGATTGCTGTTTAATCTCCTGTAATGAGAAATAAAAGTGCTGGGAAGTTTATTGCTAGGAGGCTGTCCCCTCCGCTGGACAGCTCTTTTCCTTGATGCAAGAAGTAAAAGTTATTCTCCAGGGGTCCCCACAGGATCGGGCTGAGTCTGGGACCCAACTGAAATTACAAGATTGTTTGGTTTTCTCTCCTTCCCTATTCTGCTTTCTCCAGCCCCCAGTGGTTTCTCCTGGGAACTTTTCCTTAATATATCATTTGCACCTGAGTCTTTGACTTAGTGTCTGATCTATGAGAATTGAGCCTAAGACACTTGGTACAGGAGGTGGTCCTGGGAATCAAGTTCTGAAATGGTGGTTGGTGGTTGGATCACTTGCCATCCAGATAACTTGCCTTATTGTCATGAGGACCCATCTCTGGTATTAGGTGAAGTGGGAAAAATCCTGGTGTGCTATAGAATTGCAATTGCTGGGAATTTTACTTATGTTAAAGTAGGACAGGATAATAATAAAAAGGATGCACTTTTGCATATTTATATGGCATCTGAGAGGTGTGTTGGGGATAGTAACTACAAGAAAATTGGAAATGGGTATTTGTTTCCTTTTTTATAAATTAGTTAATTAATTTTATTTTTTTGGCTGCATTGGGTCTTCATTGCTGTGTGCGGGCTTTCTCTAGTAGCAGCGAGTGGGGGCTACTCTTCATTGAGGTGCACAGTGCTTCGTTGAAGCACTCTCATTGTGGTGGCTTAGCTTGTCACAGAACATGGGATCTAGGCACGCAGGCTTCAGAAGATATGAATGGATTTTTACTTTTGTTTTATTTATCAGTCAAAAAACTGACTTCTTTATTCAAATAAGTATGTTTTTAAAATAAATGCAGGCTGCTGTACAACCTTTCCAAAAGGATTGTTTTTCTTACATTGTAAACCACTATGGGCAGACAGAGTGTATTATATAATCTTTTCATTGTAAATTTATTTCTGAAAGATACTCCCACTATGATAATCTCAATTAATATAGATTACAATATAATATAGTATATATAATTATAATATTCTTAGTTGAAAAACTGAAATTCAAAATATATTACCATTGCCAGAATAAATATTTTTCTCGAAAAAGGGAAATTTATCTGTAAGAAATTGTACAGATTAACTTTACTCTTGACATAATCTTTGTTCCTGTTTCTTTCTCTTTGTAAAAATCGGATCCATTTGCCATACTTCTTCAATTATAAAGGGAGAGAGGAAGAATCATCTCAGATTCCTGAAAATGAATGTTATTTGACAAATTCCACACATGTGCCCACTTCCTCCTGTCCTCAGTCCAGGGTGGCTTTGAGGGGATTTTTTTCATTTTAATTATATATCATCACACTAATAAATATTAAACTGTTTATCCTTATCTCTTTTTCTCTCTTATTGTATTTTTCCGGAACTACTTACCATTAAAGAGCCTTCAGTCATGACACACAAGAGAGTAGATGGAAGTTTTGTTATACTTTTATGTTAAAAAAAAAAGTAACAAATTAGGATTCCTTAATCATGTAAGATGTAAACATATGTCTCTTGATTTACCATATGTCTCTTATTTACATATTAAGTAAATTATGCTTCCTTTTTATCAAGATTAGTACAAATGCCATTCTAGCCTACTGGTCTGAGATTAACAATCCTAAAAATGTCATCCTCACTTATTTGTGAGAGCTATCCATAGTACCATCTCAAGTGAATTTAAGAGTAGGTTGTTCTGGTCCGTCTCCTGAAAGCTTCTCATCTCCTCAATATTACAATTCTTGAAACTAAAGACTTCATGGATTAGCTGTTGACTGGACATAGGTTTTATTTTTACTGAGGTGATTACAGTAAAACTCAACCTTGTTTCAGAATTGAGAAATCACTCTCACTAATTCCACCAAGCATTTACCTAATCTGTTACAACAAAGCAATTAACTGTCAATTAACCTTCTTCAAAGAGATATCTTCAGCTATCTCCAGTTCTTTAAATACAGGCCACAGCTAAAAATTTCCTCATAGTGAAGAAATCCTTTCTTCTGCTAATACCCTTTATTCTTAAAAGAGGGCAGTAAAGAAAGGGGTAGGTAAGAACATTCCTCTTTTCTTTGGCTGGGCTTTTGCTCTCTGGTGAACAAATACTTATGGAAGTATACATGTACATCTGTCAAATATATCTATATCTATCTATATCATCTATATCTATCTATAGTATATGTTTTTAATGTAAGATAAATCCAGATTTCAAAGATAAAAACCTGTAGAATTTCATGAGTGCATCCAATTTGAATTATAAAATGATATTTAAATATGTAATCTGAAATATTGGGTAGCTATTTGCTTTTTATCTGGTGACTAAAAAGCTCACTGCTCAAATCTCTCCCAGAACAGTGAAAACTGTAATCTAAGGACTAATTATGTTTTCTAGTACAGAACACAGAAAGTAGTCACAATGTCCCACTGGCAGAACACCAACTTTAGAAAGTATGAGATCATATCACCACTGAGCACTTTATTACAATTTTCTTCCTGACTTATTTGCTTATGACACTTCTGTATCTGGAATGGCATCAATCATAACACTTCTCTGCCTGCAAAAATCTGTTAAAGACAATCATCAATGTCATAGAAACAGTGAATCTTTTAGTCTCCCTTACCAAAAAAGACCTTCTATTATTATTCACTCATACAGTTTTATTGCAAGTTCATGCTATAAACTGCCAAAGCACTTGATCTATCAGACTCTGAATAAACAAGACACTATCTAATTATCCCGCCTTCTCTCAACAGTCTTTTTGCTTGTATATCACAACCTCTCTGGCCTGCTTTCATGTCCTTTGAGCCCTCTAGGGGGAAAGCCTTGCTTCCCCTCAAGACTTCTACTCATCCTCTTTTATTACGGAACTAATTCTGGCAACTTCTTTAGAGCTCTGAGAAGCCCTTCACTGCTCCTCAGATTAGATAAGTTAATCTAGTTACATAGCCTTGTATTAGGTTGTATTTTCATCTTATCATTTATAGCATAACTACAGTTTAATATTTTTTGCATCTGTCATGATCATTGATGCAGTCTGAAAAACTAACACAGTTTTTGTGCTATCGCATATGTTCAATACATATTTATGGAATAAATGAAGGAATAAATAAATACCTCATCCTATTTAATATATGCTGTTTTATTGTCATTGCAATTGGAATATATTTATGTATATTATGAAGTTGAAGTGTTTAAATCATAGAGTAGAATTTTTTCAAGAAAATGTTTAACTCTTAAAAATATTTCAGTACAATTAAGTATGTTCAGAACCAAATTGCCCATAATACATACTCAAAAATGTTATGTTGTTGATGATTTGGTTAGGGAAGACTTGGGATAGTGATAGGGGTAGACGTCTCATTGAAATGGGTTGAGGAGTAAATGAGAAGTCAAAGGGAGGATAGAAGGCATTAGCTGAAAAAGTATCTGAAATTATGAGATGCTCTGTGTGTATTACATATGTGGGGGATATTCATTTTGGATAAGACAAATGTGAGTGTGTTTAAAGTTATGGAACCAAGTCAGTAGGGATTTTGGGGTTATGCAGGGTAGGCAAAATAGTAGATGCACACCCCCTTGAAGGAGGAAAATTTTGGTATCCACTTTTTTCTGGTAAGGAAGGATAAGCTCTAGTTAGATAGGTCCCTTCATTGCACTAGTAGGGAAGAAGAAATGTATACGCAGTCTTGAAAGTTTAGTGACAGGATATTGAAGGAATTTCTTTCTGATAAGACAGATGATAAATGTGGTGAAGTAGGATTGGAGGATAGTGGAGAAATATTGCAAACTCTGCAGCATTAATTCAAAGCATGGAGTATCAATGGGCATATAGAATTTCTGGGTAATATTGATAGCTCAGTTAAGTTAAGGGACCCAAATTTCTAATGTTTTCAATCCCTGGTACTGTCTTTTTCTAAATAGTGTTTAGGAGCTCAAAGATGAGTACAGTCAAGATAGGGCAAGAAAGCTGATATTGTCAAGAGAGGGATTAAAGTTATAAACTATGGGCTGAGGTTCGGGCTTTGACAGTCAGATCCCAGGGGGAGGACTTGGGTGGGTTGCATGAACACAGCCTGAAGAGGGATAGTGCACCACAGCTAGCTGTGAGGACATCCAGGAAAAAGCCTGGACCTTCTGAAGAGGCAAGAGACCATTGTTTTTAGGTACACAAAGAGAGGGGTTCAGAGCACCACCTAAACCAGCTCCAGAGATGAGAACTAGCTGCAGCTATCAGCATGGCCACCAGATATGGGTATGAAACAGGAAGGCTGCCGCTGCAGCCACCAAGAAGCCTGTGTGCAAGCGCAGGTCACTATCCACACCTCCCATCCCAGGAGCCTGTGCAGCCTGCCACCGACAAGTTTATAGCAATGCAACCTACCTTAAGAAACAAGGAAAAATCTCAAATAAACAACCTAACGTTACACCAAATGCAATTATAGGAAGAAGAAGAACAACAACAAAAAGAAAACCAAACATAGCAGAAGGAGAGAAATCATAAATATCAGATCATAAATAAATGAAAAAGTAATGAAGGAAAAGAGAGCAGAGATCAATAAAACTAGAAGATGGTTCTTTAAGAAGATAAACAAAATTGATAAACCATTAGCCAGACTCAACAAGAAAAAAAGGGAGAAGACTCAAACCCATAGAAGTAGAAATGCAAAAGAAGAAGTAACAACGGACACTGCAGAAATACAATGGAACATGAGAGATTACTACAAGCAAGTATACGCCAATAAAATGGACAACCTGGAAGAAATGGACACATTCTTAGAAAAGCACAACCTTCCCAGTCTGAACAAGGAAGAAATAGAAAATATAAACAGACCAAGCACTGAAATTGAAATTGTGATTAAATATCTTCCAACAAACAAAAGCCCAGGACCAAATGGCTTCACAGGTGTATTCTATCAAACATTTAGAGAAGAGCTAACACCTATCTTTCTGAAACTCTTCCAAAATGTGACAGAGTGAGGAACATCCCCAAACTGATTCTACAAGGCCACCATCACCCTGATGCCAAAACCAGACAAAGATATCACACACACAAAAAAGAAAACTATAGACTAATATCACTGATAAACATTGATGCAAAAATCCTCAACAAAATACTAGCAAAGAGAATCCAACAGCACATTAAAATGATCATACACAATGATCCGCTGGGGTTATACTAGGAATGCAAGGATTCTTCAATATATGCAAATCAATCAACATGATAAACCATATTAATAAACTGAAGGACAAACACCATATGATCATTTCAATAGCTGCAGAAAAAGATTTTGACAAAATTCAACACTATTAAAGATAAAAACCCTCCAGAAAGTAGGTATAGAGGGAATTTAACTCAACATAATAAAGGCCATATATGACAAACCCACTGCCAACTTTATTCTCAATGGTGAAAAACTGAAACAATTTCCTCTAAGATCAGGAACATGACAAGGTTGCCCACAATCACCACTATTATTCAACATAGTTTTGGAATTCTTAGCCACAGCACTCAGAGAAGGAAAAGAAATAAAAGGAATCCAAATCAGAGTAGAAGAAGGAAAACTGTCACTGTTTGAAGATGACATGATACTATACATAGAAAATCATAAAGATCCTACCTGAAAACTACTAGAACTAATCAATGAATTTGGTAGTGTGGCAGGATACAAAATTAATACACAGAAATCACTTGCATTCCTATATATTAATGATGAAAAATCTGAAAGTGAAATTAAAAAAACACTCCCATTTACCATTACAATATAAAGAATAAAATACCTAGAAATAAACCTACCTAAGGAGACAAAAGACTTGTATGCAGAAAATTATAAGGCACTGATTAAGTAAGTTAATGATGGTACAAACAATGGTGAGATATACCATGTTCTTGGTTTGGAAGAAGCAACAATGTGAAAATGATTACACTAGAACAGAAAATTTCACAATTTGTATGGAAACACAAAGGACTCTGAATAGCCAAAGAAATCATGAGAAAGAAACATGGAGCTGGGGAAATCAGGATCCCTGACTTCTGAATATACTACAAAGTTAGAGTAATCAGGACAGTATGGTACCTGCACAAAAAAAGAAATATAGATCAATGGAACAGTATAGAAAGGCCAGAGTTATACCCACGCACATATGGTCACCTTATCTTTGATAAAGGAGGCAATAATATACAATGGAGAAAAGACAAACTCTTCAATAAATGGTGCTGAGAAACTGGACAGTTACATGTAAAAGAATGAAATTAGAACACTCCCTAACACCATACACAAAAATAAACACAAAATGGATTAAAGACCTAAATGTAAGGCCAGACACTATAAAACTCTTAGAGGAAAACATAGGCAGAATGCTCTGCTCTATGACATAAATCACAGCAAGATCATTTTTTGACCCACCTCCTAGAGAAATGGAAATAAAAACAAAAATAAACACATGGGATCTAATGAAACTTAAAAGCTTTTGCATAGCAAAGGAAATCATAAACAAGACCAAAAGACACCCCTCAGAATGGGAGAAAATATTTGCAAATGAAGCAAATGAGAAAGGATTAATTTCCAAAATATACAAGCAGCTCACGCAGCTCAATATCAAAAAAACAAACAATCCAATCCAAAAATGGGCAGAAGCCCTAAAGAAACATTTCTCCAAAGAAGATATACAGATTGCCAAAAAACACATGAAAGAATGCTCAACATCACTAATCATTAGAGAAATGCAAATCAAAACCACAGTGAGGTTACCACCTTACACTGGTGAGAATGGACATCATCAAAAATTCTGCAAACAACAAATGCTGCAGAAGCTGTAGAGAAAATGGAACCCTTTTGCAATGTTGTTGGGAATGTAAATTAATACAGCCACTATGGAGAGCAGTATAGATGTTCCTTAAAGAAACTACAAAATAAAACTACCATACGGCTCAGCAATCCCACTACTGGGCATATACCCTGAGAAAACCACAATTCAAAGTGAGGGAGGGAGGAGCTTCCAGATGGCAGAAGAGTAAGACACGGAGATCACCTTTCTCTGCAGAAATACATCTACATGTGGAACAACTCCTACAGAACACCTACTGAACGCTGGCAGAAGACCTAAGACCTCCCAAAAGGCAAGAAACTCCCAACGTACCAGGGTAAGGCAAAAGGAAAAAGAAAAAACAGAGACAAAAGAATACGGATGGGACCTGCATCAGTGGGAGGGAGCTGTGAAGGAGGAAGGTTTCCACACAGTAGGAAGCTCCTTCATGGCTGGAGACTGCAGATGGTGGAGGGGGGAAGCTTCAGAGCCATGGAGGAGAGTGCAGCAACAGTGGTGTAGAGGGCAAAGTGGAGAGATTTCCACAGAGAGAATCGGTGCTGACCAGCACTCACCAGCCTGAGAGGCTTGTCTTCTCACCCGCCAGGACAGATGGGGGCTGAGAGCTGAGGCTCCAGCTTCAGTCAGATCCCAGGGAGAGGACTGGGGCTGGCTGTGTGAACACAGCCTGAAGGGGGTTAGTGCACCACAGCTAGCTGGGAGGGTGTCTGAGATAAAGTCTGGACCTGCTGAAGAGGCAAGAGACTTTTCCTTGCCTCTTTGTTTCCTGGTGTGTGAGGAGTGGGGATTAAGAGCACCACTTAAAGGAGCTCCAGAGATGGGCGTGAGCTGCTGCTATCATTAGGGACCCCAGAGACAGGAATGAGATGCTAAGGCTGTGGCAGCAGCCACTGAGAAGCCTGTGTACAAGAACAGGTCACTATCCAAACCTCCCCTCCTGGGAGTCTGAGCAGCAAGCCACTGCCAGGGTCCTGTGATCCAGCGACAACTACCCCTGGAGACAAAACAGTTTGCCTCAGGCTGGTGCAACGGCTCGCCAGCCTCTGCAGCCACAGATTCACCCTGAAGTCCACACCCGTGCCTTCCCCAGGCCTGAGTGAGCCAGAGCCCCCAAATCAGCTGCTTCTTTAAACAGGTCCTGTCTGAGCAAAGAACATATGCCCTCAGGCGATCTAACTGCAGAGGTGGGGTCAATTCCAAAACTGAATCCCAGGAACTGTGCAAACAAAGAAGAGAAAGAGATATCTCTCCCAGCAGCCTCAGGAGCAGTGGATTAAATCTCCACCAACAACTTGATGTATTCTGTATCTGTGGAATACCTGAATAGAGAATGTATTATCCAAAACTGAGGAGGTGGACTTTGGGAGCAACAATATAAATATTTGTTTCCTTTTTTTT
>NW_020175414.1:2445583-2468468 GCF_003031525.2 Neophocaena asiaeorientalis asiaeorientalis | reverse complement strand
TTTTTTTTTTTTTTTTTTTGTGACTGTGTATGTGTATGCTTCTGTGTGTGATTTGATCTGTATAGCTTTGTTTTTACCATTTGTCCTAGGGCTGTGTTTGTCCGTTTTTGTTTGTATTTTTTTCCTTCTCTTAGCATAGATTTTAGTGCTTGTTATCATTAATAGATTTGTTTTTTGGTTTGGTTGCCCTCTTCTTTATTTCTTTCTTCTTTTTATTAATTATTTTAAATTTTTTTAATAATTATTTTTTATTTTTATAACTTTATTTTATTTTAGCCTTTTCATTCTTTCTTTTTTTCTCCCTTTTATTCTGAGCTGTGTGGATGACAGGCTCTTGGTGCTCCATGCAGGCAACAGGGCTGTGCTTCTGAGTTGGGAGAGCCAAGTCCAGAACACTGGTGCACCAGAGACTTCCCAGCTTCACATAATATCAAACAGGAAAAATCTCCTGGAGATTTTCATCTCAACGCCAACACCCAGATCCACTCAACGACAAGCAATCTACAGTGCAGGGCACCCTATGGCAAACAACTAGCAAGACAGGAACACAACCCCACCAATTAGAAGAGAGGTGGCCTAAAATCATAATAAGGTCACAGACACTCCGAAACACACCACCAGACGTGGACCTGCCCACCAGAAAGACAAGATCCAGCCTCATCCACCAGAACACAGGCACTACTCCCCTCCACCAGGAAACCTACACAACCCACTGAACCAAGCTTAGCCACTGGGGACAGACACCAAAAAACAATGGGAACGAACCTGCAGCCTGTGAAAAGGAGACGCCAAACACAGTAAGTAAAGCAAAATGAGAAGACAAAGAAACACACAGCAAATCTAACAAATGAAGAGGAAATAGGCAGTCTACCTGAAAAAGAATTCAGATTAATTATAGTAAAGATGACCCAAAATCTTGGAAATACAATAGACAAAATGCAAGAAATGTTTAACAAGGGCCTAGGACAACTAAAGAGCAAACAACCAATGATGAACAACACAATAAATGAAATTTAAAATTCTCTAGAAGAGATCAATAGCAGAATAACTGAAGCAGAAAAACGGATAAGTGACCTACAAGATAAAATAATGAAAATAACTACTACAGAGCAGAAAAAAGAAAAAAGCATGAAAACAATAGAGGACAGTCTCAGAGACCTCAGGAACAACATTATGTGCACCAAAATTTGAATTATAGGGGTCACAGAAGAAGACGAGAACAAGAAAGGGACTGAGAAATCATTTGAAGACATTATAGTTAAAAAATTCCTTAATATTGGAAAGGAAATAGTTAATGAAGTTCAGGAAGAACAGAGAGTCCCATACAGGACAAATTCAAGGAGAAACATGCCAAGGCACATATTAATCAAATTATCAAAAATTTAAAAAAAAGAAAAAATATTAAAAGCAGCAAGGGAAAAACAATAAATAACATACAAGGGAATCCTCATAAGCTTAACAGCTGATCTTTCAGTAGAAACTCTGTAACCCAGAAGGGTGTGGCAAGACATATTTAAAGTGATGAAGTAGAAAAACCTAGAAACAAGATTACTCTACCCAGCAAGGATATCATTCAGATTTGACGGAGAAATTAAAATCTTTACAGACAGGCAAAAGCTAAGAGAATTCAGCACCACCAAACCAGCTTTACAACTATTGCTAAAGGAACTTCTCTAGGGAGGAAACACAAGAGAAAAAAAAGAGCAACAATAACAAACCCAAAACAATTATTAATAAGATAATAGGAACATACACATCGATAATTACCTTAAATGTAAATGGATCAAATGCTTCAACTAAAAGACACAAACTGGCTGAATGGATGTAAAAACAAGACCAGTATATATGCTGTCTACAGGAGACCCACTTCAGACCTAGGGACACATACCAACTGAAAGTGAGGGTATGGAAAAAGATATTCCATGCAAATTGAAATCAAAAGAAATCTGGAGTAGCAATTCTCATATCAGAAAAAATAAGCTTTAAAACAAACACTAGTAAAAGAGACAAAGAAGGACAGTACATAATGATCAAGGGATCAATCCAAGAAGAAGAAATAACAATTTTAAATATGTATGCACCCAACATAGGAGCACTTCAATACATAAGGCAAATACTAACAGTCATAAAAGGAGAAATTGGGCTTCCCTGGTGGCGCAGTGGTTGAGAGTCCGCCTGCCAATGCAGGGGACACATGTTCGTGCCCCGGTCCGGGAAGATCCCACATGCCACGGAGCGGCTGGGCCCGTGAGCTGAGGCTGCTGAGCAGTCGCGTCCGGAGCCTGTGGTCTGCAACGGGTGAGGCCACAACAATGAGAGGCCCACGTACCACCAAAAAAAAAAAAAAAAAGGAGAAATTGACAGTAACACAATCATATTAGGGGACTTTAACACCCCACATTCACCAATGGACAGATCATCCAAAATGAAAATAGATAAGGAAACACAAGCTTTAAATGATACATTAAACAAGATGGACTTAACTGATATTTATAAGACACTCCATCCAAAAACAACAGAATATATTCTCTTCTGAAGTGTTCATGTAACATTCTCCAGGATAAATCATATCTTAGGTCTCAAATGAAGCCTTTGTAAATTTAAGAAAATTAAAATGTATCAAGTATCTTTTCCAACCACAATGTTATGAGACTAGATGTCAATTACAGGAAAACATCTCAAAAACTACAAACACATGGAGACTAAACAATACACTACTTAATAACCAAGAGATCACTGAAGAAATCAAAGAGAAATTTTAAAAATACCTAGAAAAAAATGACAATGAAATATGATGACCCCAAACCGATGGGATGCAGCAAAAGCAGTTCAAATAGGGAAGTTTATAGCAATACAATCCTAACTTAAGAAACAAGAAACATCTCAAATAGACAAATTAAACTTACACCTAAAGCATTTAGAGAAAGAAGAAGAACAACAACAAAAAAAAAAACAAAGTTAGCAGAAGGAAAGAAATCAATTAAACTTACACCTAAAGCATTTAGAGAAAGAAGAACAACAACAACAACAAAAAAAAACAAAGTTAGCAGAAGGAAAGAAATCATAAAAATCAGTTGAAAAATAAATGAAGGAAACAGTAGCAAAGATCAATAAAACTAAAAGATAACTCTTTGAGAACATAAACAAAATTGATAAACCATTAACTAGGCTCATCAAGAAAAATAAGGGAGAAGACTAAAATCAACAGAATTAGAAATGAAAAAGGAGAAGTAACAACTGTCACTGCAGAAATACAAAGGATCAAGAGAGATTACTACAAGCAACTATATGCCAATAAAATGGACCACCTGGAAGAAATGGACAAATTCTTAGAAATGCACAACATTCCAAGACTGAACCAGGAAGAAGTAGAAAATATAAACAAACAAATCTAAAGCACTGAAATTGAAACTGTGATTAAAAATCTTCCAAAAAATAAAAGCACAGGACCAGATGGCCTCACAGGTGAATTCTATCAAACGTTTAGAGAAGAGCTAACAGCTATCCTTCTCAAACTCTTCCAAAATATAGCATAGGGAGAGACACTCCCAAACTCATTCTATGAGGCAAAAATCACCCTGATACGAAAACCAGGCAAAGATATCACAAAGAAAGAAAGCTACAGGCCAATATCACTGATGAACATAGATACAAAAATCCTCAACAAAATACTAGCAAACAGAATCCAATAGCACATTAAAAGGATCATACACCATGATCAAGTGGGGTTTATTCCAGGAATGCAAGGATTCTTCAATATACACAAATAAATCAATGTAATACACCATATTAACAAATTGAAGGAGAAAAAACATATCATCATCTCAATAGATGCAGAGAAAGCTTTCAACAAAATTCAACACCTATTTATTACAAAAACCCTCCAGAAAGTATGCATAGGGGGAACTTACTTCAACATAATAAAGGACCTATATGACAAACCCACATCCAACATTGTCCTCAGTCATGAAAAACTGAAAGCACTTCCACTAAGATCAGAAAGAAGACAAGGTTACCCACTCTAACCACTATTATTCAATAGAGGTTTGGAAGTTTGAGCCACAGCAATCAGAGAAGGAAAAGAAATAAAGGAATCCAAATTGGAAAGGAAGAAGTAAAGCTGTCACTGTTTGCAGATGACATACTATACATAGAGAATCCTAAAGATGCTAACAGAAAGTTACTAGAGCTAATCAATGAATCTGATAAAGTTGCAGGATACAAAATTAATGCACAGAAATCTCTGGCATTCTTATACACTAATGATGAAAAATCTGAAAGTGAAATTAAGAAAACACTCCCATTTACCATTGCAACAAAAAGAATAAAATACCTAGGAATAAACCTAACTAAGGAGACAAAAGAACTGTATGCAGAAAATTATAAGACACTGATGAAAGAAATTAAAGATGATACAAATAGATGGTGAGATATACCATGTTCTTGCATTGGAAAAATCAACATTTTGAAAATGACTATATTATCCAAAGTGATCTGCAGATTCAATGCCATCACTATCAAACTACCAGTGGCATTTTTCACAGAACTAGAACAAAAACTTCACAATTTGTATGGAAACACAAAAGACCCCAAATAGCCAAAGCAATTTTGAGAAAGAACAACAGAGCTGGAGGAATTAGACTATCTGACTTCAGACTATACTACCAAGCTACAGTAATCAAGACAATATGGTACTGGCACAAAAACAGAAATATAGATAAATGGAACAGGATAGAAAGCTCAGAGATAAACCAACACACATATGGTCACCTTAACTTTGATAAGGAGGAACAAATGTACAATGGAGAAGAGAAATCCTCTTCAATAAGTGGTGTTGGGAAAACTGGACAACTACATGTAAAAGAATGGAATTAGAACACTCCCTAACACCACACACAAAAGTAAACTCAAAGTGGATTAAAGATCTAAATGTAAGGCCACACACTAACAAACTCTTATAGGAAAACATAGGCAGAACACGCTGTGACATAAATCACAGCAAAATCCTTTTTGACCCACCTCCTAGAGAAATGGAAATAAAAACAAAAAATAAATCAGTGAGACCTACTGAAACTTCAAAGCTTTTGCATAGCAAAGGAAACCATAAACAAGACAAAAATACAACCCTCAGAATGGGAGAAAATATTTGCAAATGAAGCAAGTGACAAAGGATTAATCTCCAAAGTTTATAAGTATTTCATGCAGCTCAATATCAAAAATACAAACAACCCCATCCAAAAATGGGCAGAAGACTTAAATAGACATTTCTCCAAGAAGATATACAAATTGCCGACAAACACATGAAAGGATGTTCAACATCATTAATCATTAGAGAAACACAAATCAAAACTACAATGAGATAACATCTCACACCTGTCAGAATGGCCATCATCAAAAAGCTACAACAATTAATGCTGGAGAGGTTGTGGAGAAAAGTGAACCCTCTTTCACTATTGGAGGGAATGTAAATTGATACTCCCACTATGGAGAATACTATGGAGGTTTATTACAATACTAAAAATAAAACTACCATACAATACAGCAATCCAACTCCTTGGCATATACCCTGAGAAAACCATAACTGAAAACGAGTCATGTACCACATGTTCATTGCAGCTCTATTTAAAATATCCAGGACATGGAAGCAATGTAAGTGTCCATCGACAGATGAATGGATAAAGAAAATGTGGCACATATATACAATGAAATATTACTCAGCCATAAATAAAATAAAATTGAGCTTTCTGTAGTGAGGTAGACGGCCCTAGAGTCTGTTATACAGAGTGAAGTAAGTCAGAAAGAGGAAAACAAATACTGTATGCTAACACATATATATGGAATCTAAGGAAAAATAAAGTCATGAAGAACCTAGGGGCAAGACAGGAATAAAGACACAGACCTACTAGAGAATAGGCTTTAGGACAGAGTGAGGGGGAAGGGTAACCTGGTATAAGTGAGAGAGTGACATGGACATATATACACTATCAAATGTAAAATATATTTCTAGGGGAAAGCAGCCGCATAGAACAGGGAGATCAGCTCAGTGCTTTGTGACCACCTAGCGGAGTGGGACAGGGAGGTTAGGAGGGAGGGAGACGCAAGAGGGAAGAGACATGGAGATATATGTATGTGTAAAACTGATTCACTTTGTTATAAAGCAGAAGCTAACACACCATTGTAAGGCAATTATACTCCAATAAAGATGTAAAAAAAAAACACAAAAAACAAAAATGGTCATGTACCACAATGTTCATTGCAGCTCTATTTACAATAGCTAAGACATGGAAGAAACCTAAGTGTCCAGTGACAGATGAATGGATAACGAAGATGTGGCACATATATACAATGGAATATTACTCAGCCATAAAAAGAAATGAAACTGAGTTATTTGTAGTGAGGTGGATGGACCTAGAGACTGTCATACAGAGTGAAGTAAGTTAGAAAGAGAAAAACAAATACCATACACTAATACATATATAGGGACACTAAAAAAAAAAAAAAGAAAGAAAGCTTCTGGGGAACCTAGGGGCAGGACAGGAATAGACACAGACCTAGAGAATGGACATGAGGACACGGGGAGGGAGAAGGGTAAGCTGGGATGAAGTAAGTGGCATGTACATATACACACTACCAAATATAAAAGAGATAGCTCATTGGAAGAAGCCGCATAGCACAGGATGATCAGCTTGGTGTTTTGTGTCCACCTAGAGGGGTGTGATAGGAAGGGTGGGAGGGAGAAGCAAGATGAAGGAGAAATGGAGATATATGTATATGTATAGCTGATTCATTTTGTTATACAGCAGAAACTAACACAACATTGTAAAGCAATTATACTCCAGTAACAATGTTTAAAAATAAAAATTTAAAAATTCTTAAAGTAAAATCATTAGTTACATTTTATGGTTACCACGGGGGAAGGGGGAGAAGGATAAGTTGGGAGATTAAGATTGCTGTATAGACATTACTATATATAAAATATATAACTAATAATGACCTACTGTATAGCACAGGGACCTCTACTCATTACTCTGTAATGACCTATATGGGAAAAGAATCGAAGAAAAGTGTGGATATATACGTATATATATAACTGATTCACTTTGCTGTACAGCAGAAACTAAAACAACATTGTAAATCAACTGTTTGCCAATAAAAATTGGATTAAAAAAGTTGTAAACTATATAGATGGGATGAAGAAGGATGTAAGGAATGGAACATTTTTAGAGTAAGGAGAGAAAAAAAATGGGATAAATGAGTGTTATTGTGTCAGAGTTTTAGAACATTCACTAACAATCTCCCAAAGTGAGTTTTGGTCTTAGAGTGGCATTTGTTATGGTTCCTTAAGCTGATGCCTGTTGTTTTGATTGCTGAATAGTTTTATATGTATGGAATTATTCTTTTTATTTTTAATGTTTACAGATGAAAAAGAAAGAGGTGTCAAGAGGATTATTCTGTTTCAATATTCAAAGACTTAGGCAAATAGGAAAGGGAAGAGACAAGTTTCCATTCCATGTAATCTTACTTTCCTCAAATTTTATGTTTGAATTCCTCATGGAGATTAAGGGAAGAAATTCTGTGGTAAAAAAAAATAGCCTCAAAATGGATTAAAGACCTAAATGTAAGGCCAGAAACTATCAAACACTTGGAGGAAAACATAGGCAGAGCACTCTGTGACATAAATCACAGCAAGATCCTTTTTGACCCACCTCCTAGAGAAATGGAAATAAAAACAAAAATAAACAAATGGAACCTAATGAAACTTCAAAGCTTTTGCACAGCAAAGGAAACCATAAACAAGACCAAAAGACAATGTTCAGAATGGGAGAAAATATTTGCAAATGAAGCAACTGACAAAGGATTAATCTCAAAAATTGATAAGCAGCCATGCAGCTCAATAACAAAAAAACAAAGAACCCAATCCAAAAATGGGCAGAAGTCCTAAATAGACATTTCTCCAAAGAAGATATACAGACTGCCAACAAACACATGAAAGAATGCTCAACATCATTAATCATTAGAGAAATGCAAATCAAAACTACAATGAGATATCATCTCACACCAGTCAGAATGGCCATCATCAAAAAATCTAGAAACAATAAATGCTGGAGAGGGTGTGGGGAAAAGGGAAAACTCTTGCACTGCTGGTGGGAATGTGAATTGGTAAGCCACTATGGAAAACAGTATGGAGGTTCCTTAAAAAACTACAAATAGAACTACCATATGACCCAGCAATCCCACTACTGGGCATATACCCTGAGAAAACCATAATTCAAAAAGAGTCACGATGAATAGATAAAGAAGATGTGCTACATATATACAATGGAATATTACTCAGCCATAAAAAGAAATGAAATTGAGCTATTTGTAGTGAAGTGGATAGACCTAGAGTCTGTCATACAGAGTGAAGTAAGTCAGAAAGAGAAAGACAAATACCGTATGCTAACACATATATATGGAATTTAAGAAAAAAACATGTCATGAAGAGCCTAGGGGTAAGACAGGAATAAAGACACAGACCTACTAGAGAATGGACTTGAGGATATGGGGAGGGAGAAGGGTAAGCTGTGACAAAGCGAGAAAGTGACATGGACATATATACACTGCCAAACGTAAAATAGATAGCTAGTGGGAAGCAGCCACATAGCACAGGGAGATCAGTTCGGTGCTTTGTGACTACCTAGAGTAGTGGGATAGGGAGGGTGGGAGGGAGGGAGACGCAAGAGGGAAGAGATATGGGAACATATGTATGTGTATAACTGATTCACTTTGTTATAAAGCAGAAACTAACACACCATTGTAAAGGAATTATACTCCAATAAAGATGTAAAAAAAATTTTTTAATGTAATGTTAGCTCAAAAAAAAGAAAAACAAAAAACTTTATTGGCTTGTTTGTTTTTATTTACCTGATACCCTATGTGTGTCTCAGTGGGTTAAGTTCCTTAAATCGTATTTCCTTCTTGCTGCTGAAGACTGTAAACGGTCTGTTTGATGGCAGAGTAATAAAAGAAAATGGGAATCAACCCCTATGGAAATAGTGAACTGTCTGGGAAATTCTGAGTAGTATGTTTATTTTTCTTGTTTGTTTTGTAGCCCAGATTAGTTGGGTTATTGCATTCTAAATCCATGGTTAATAATATAGCTGCCGTTAATAATGAAAGTAGCTAATATTTATTAAATACTAATTTTGGTCTTGCCATCATGCTAAGACCTTCATGGAGATGATCTCAATTATAACCATAGACTTAGTTGTAGGGAATGTATTTATCAAACATGCTATAAATGATTTCAGAAAATGCTTGAAAATTTAAGTAACTTTCCCAATGTCACAGTTAGAACAAATCCAAGAGGAATTCAAACTCAGAAAGCGATCTACTACGCAGTTTACAATTTATTTTCAGAAGTCTGTAGCAACCACGTCACTCTTGCACTCAGAGTGACATCTCTGCCAGGTGAAGCAAGGTGAAGTAAACATCTTTGCTGGTTCATTTGTGCAGGTGAGAAATGGCTCCTTAAGTGTGGTTTCCAGACTGGCAGCAGTTGGCATCACCTAGGAATTTGTTAGGGATGTAGGTTCTCAGGCTACCTCCCCAGACCAACTAAATCAAAAGCTTGGATTACTAGTTGGGGCAATCTGACATGATTCTGAAACACGCCACAGTCTGAGAAAGACAATGGTGGAGGGTAGGGTCACAGCTCCTGAAGTCATTTGATTTGCTCCACTGATTGTCCCTGACAGGCTTACTAAACAATTGAGGGCTGGATTCAGTGTTTAGGCATTTTTACTTCCCAAGCAGGAGCCTCATATTCCTGTCCTGTGACACGTGAAGATCAATACTTAATGTAATCCTATTTTCCCCAAATTCTTTAGACATTCTTAAAATTTTCTGAACTATGGATCATACCTTTGTTACCTATTATCTGTTACTGATGGTAAAACTTGCCTGGCTTTAAAAAATGTCTTTGTCATTTCAGTGGAAGGAGATGTTAAGTGATAATTTTAACTTTTCTGGTAACTCAAACATTCTCTGTCTCTCTCCCTTTTCCATGACAACATAATCATTCTGCAACATTCCACTTGTGCTCCTCATCTGACCTCACTTTAGAACAAGGATCTTCTATAGAATTTTCTACTCAATTTTCTCTAAACAGAATTTATGTGTTGGACTGTACTCTAAGCTTTGTGAACAACTCAAGTCAATATCTAATACACTAGGATTACTATTTTAAGAGACATGAGAAAGTTTGAATTCTGCCTTGAATAGATATTCCCTGTGTTTTTCACAACATTCCTGTGGGCTAGTCAAACTGAGGTACTTTTTAAGATGTACTTAGATTCTTAAATGCTCAGGATTATTTACACTTTAGAAGAAAGACGAATAGCTTTAAAGGCTAAAAGTTTAAAGGTTATTTCCTCACTCGGGAATTTTTTTCTTAAAAATATGCTTATTATTTATAATCAGTTGAAAGAAATTGGAAACAAATACCATTAAAATATTATTTTTATTAGAATGCATCCGTTCTTCTGGTACTCTCATTTTCATTTTACATGTCCTTTCTCTTTTATTTTTTCAATTATTTTGCTTAAAAATAAACTGGTAGGCCATGTTAGGAAATATGAGTCAATGACAAAGGTTTCAAAATAGCTTCTTTTGGGCTTGATCATGAATTTATTATAATATTTTATTTGCTTGTATGGCAAGCTTTGTTTGTTTGTAAGATGTACATAAGTTACCTTAAGTAGACTGGCATACGTTTATCACCAGAGTGATAAATGTCAAATTTATATGCATATTCTGTTAACACTACATCTCAATACATTTTACTTTGCTCTTGCCCACACTGTTAGTCTCTTAAAACATTTTAGAGCAATCAGGGGACTACATAATGAATGATAAATGAATTCTGGTATCTAAAAATGTTTATAAAGATTAATATAATGTTGCTGGTGGGGAAATCTTTGCTTACTGAATAAATCACAGACCTTAGTAACAGGCAGTCTCAGCTTTGATGTGCTGAGAAATCCATTTTCAGAGCACTCTTCATACTATAAATAACTCACTAGTAATTCATTTCAAATAAATCTGTACATACTTCCTTAGTAACATAATCGTTTGTTTAAATAAAATGTGTACATTTTTGTTCCTGCTATGGCTAGTGCAAAAGGAATTTGTGTCTTATACTATGATTGTCATAATAACACAAGAATAAGTGAGGGTTTTCACATAATAGGAAAGACCCATTTGGTGTGAATCAAAACTTTTTGTATTGATTGAACAGCATATACCAATTAAGTATTAACTACGTTAGACTTAAATCATTTACTACAGTGCACTTTCAGTAATCAGTTCAGGAATATGCCTCCTGTTTGAAGTTAGTATTCTATTAAATACATCTTTTGTTTAATACATTAAAACACCTGCAGACTTTCATACTCTTTTACATTTTCCTAATTTTTATACATGATTAAGTTGATAAATATAATTTACGTTGTGCTGTTCTGGTCGTGCACAGAATTATCTGAGTTGCAGGCATTTTCATTTATGAATTATTGCAACAAACTGGAACTATCATATAAGAGATCACAGGAAGACAATCTGGGGTAGAGAGCCCTTAGGGTGAGACGTAGGTCAGGAACTTGCACATCATAGACCTTTAGAAAGTCTCTCTACAATCAATTCCTCCAGCCAGCACCTAAGAGACTTGGAGTGGATCCAGCATAAACACTGACCCATGGTGTGACATATTCACTACCTGGTCATATATAGAATATAATATCAATGATATCTCCCAACTAGCACTAATGCAATTAAATTCAGCAGAAAAATATCCTCATATGAATACAAGTGGTAATTCATGAAAAAATAATCTCCAAAACATATATTTTACTTTTGAATTCTTAATTCTCACTTTTAATGGCATAAATCTATTTTCTGAGATTTTCTGATATCTCACTTATTTCAATGCGTGGCATGTTGCCTCTCTTAATATTTTTAAGAGGCATTGTAATGTTCATGTAATGGATTATATTTAGTATCAATCCTTCCATTTTTAACAAGTAAAATAATCTATAGTGCCCCTTTTTTATTTTTTTATTAATATAATTGCTTTACAATGGTGTGTTAGTTCCTGCTTTATAATAAAGTGAATCAGTTATACATACATATACATATGTCCCCATATCTCTTCACTATTGCATCTCTCTCCCTCCTACCCTCCCTATCCCACCCTTCCAGGTGGTCACAAAACACCGAGCTGATCTCCCTGTGCTGTGCAGCTCCTTCCCACTAGCTATCTACCTTACGTTTGGTAGTGTATATATGTCCATGCCACTCTCTCTCTTTGTCACAGCTTACCCTTCCCCCTCCCCATATCCTCAAGTCCATTCTCTAGTAGGTCTGTGTCTTTATTCCTGTCTTACCCCTAGGTTCTTCATGACTTTTTTTTCTTATTTCTATATATATGTGTTAGCATACGGTATTTGTCTTTCTCTGTATGACAGACTCTAGGTCTATCCACCTCATTACAAATAGCTCAATTTCATTTCTTTTTATGGCTGAGTAATATTCCATTGTATATATGTGCTACATCTTCTTTATCCATTCATCTGATGATGGACACTTAGGTTGTTTCCATCTCCAGGATATTGTAAATAGAGCTGCAATGAACATTTTGGTACATGACCCTTTTTGAATTATGGTTTTCTTAGCATATATGCCCAGTACTGGGATTGCTGGGTCATAAGGTAGTTCTACTTGTAGTTTTCAAGGAACCTCCATAATGTTCTCCACAGTGGTTGTAACAATTTACATTCCCACCAAAAGTGCAAGAGTGTTCCCTTTACTCCACACCTTCTCCAGCATTTATTGTCTCTAGATATTTTGATGATGGCCATTCTGACTGGTGTGAGATGATATCTCATTGTAGTTTTGATTTGCATTTCTTTAATGATTAATAATGTTGAGCATTCTTTCATGTGTTTGTTGGCATTCTGTATATCTTCTTTGGAGAAATGTCTTTTTCGGTCTTCTGCCATTTTTTGATTGGGTTTTTTTTGTTGTTGTTATTGAGCTGCATGAGCTGCTTTTAAATTTTGGAGATTAATCCTTTGTCA
This sequence comes from Neophocaena asiaeorientalis asiaeorientalis, assembly GCF_003031525.2. NCBI lineage: Eukaryota > Metazoa > Chordata > Mammalia > Artiodactyla > Phocoenidae > Neophocaena > Neophocaena asiaeorientalis. Next base: position 2,455,356 of record NW_020175414.1, on the reverse strand, counting down.
CTTGCTTCATTTGCAAATATTTTCTCCCATTCTGAGGGTTGTCTTTTGGTCTTGTTTATGCGTTCCTTTGTTGTACAAAGCTTTAAAGTTTCATTAGGTTCCATTTGTTTATTTTAGTTTTTATTTCCATTTCTCTATGAGGTGGGTCAAAAAGGATCTTGCTGTGATTTATGTCATAGAGTGTTCTGCCTATGTTTTCCTCTAAGAGTTTGATAGTTTCTGGCCTTACATTTAGGTCTTTAATCCATTTTGAGCTTATTTTTGTGTATGGTTTCAGAGAGTGAACCTGTACCTGTCCAGTTATCCCAGCACCAATTATTGAAGAGGCTGTCCTTTCTCCACTGTACATTCCTGACTCCTTTATCAAAGATAAAGTGATCATATGTGCATGGGTTTATATCTGGGCTTTCTATCCTGTTCCATTTATCTATATTTCTGTTTTTGTTATCATAAATGGGTGTTGGATTTTCTCAAAAGATTTTTCTGCATCTATTGAGATGATCATATTGTTTTTCTCCTTCAACTTGTTAATATGGTGTGTCATGTTGATTGATTTGTGTATATTGAAGAATCCTTGCATTCCTGGAATAAACCCCACTTATTCATGGTGTATGATCCATTTAATGTGCTGTTGGATTCTGTTTGCTAGTATTTTGTTGAGCATTTTTGCATCTATGTTCATCAATGATATTGGCCTGTAGTTTCCTTTCATTGTGTCATCCTTTTCTGGTTTTGGTATCAAGGTGATGGTGGCCTAGTAGAATGAGTTTGGGAGTGTTCCTCCCTCTGCTATATTTTGGAAGACTTTGAGAAGGATAAGTATTAGCTCTTCTCTAAATCTTTCATAGATTTCACCTGTGAAGCCATCTGGTCCCGGGCTTTTGTTTGTTGGAAGATTTTTAATCACAGTTTCAATTTCAGTGCTTGTGATTTGTCTGTTCATATTTTCTATTTTTTCCTGATTCAGGCTTGACAGGTTGTGCATTTCTAAGAATTTGTCAATTTCTTCTCGCTTGTCCATTTTATCGGCATAGGGTTGCTTGTAGTAATCTCTCATGATCTTTTTTATTTCTGCAGTGTCATTTGTTACTTCTCCATTTTCATTTGTTATTCTATTGATTTGAGTCTTCTCCCTTTATTCTTGATGAGTCTGGCTAATGGTTTATCAATATTGTTTATCTTTTCAAAGAACCACCTTTTAGTTTTATTGATCTTTGCTATCATTTCCTTCATTTCTTTTTCGTTTATTTCTGATCTGATTTTTATGATTTCTTTCCTTCTGCTAACTTTGGGGCATTTTGTTCTTCTTTCTCTAATTGCTTTAGGTGCAAAGTTAGGATGCTTTTTCGAGATGTTTCCTGTTACTTAAGGTAGGATTGTATTGCTATAAACTTCCTTCTTAGAACTGCTTTTGCTGCATCCCATAGATTTTGGGTGGTCGTGTCTCCATCGTCATTTGTTTCTGGGCATTTTTTGATTTCCTCTTTGATTTCTTCAGTGATCACTTCTTTATGAAGTAGTTTATTGTTTAGCCTCCAGGTGTTCGTATTTCTTACAGATCTTTTCCTGTAACTGATATCTAGTCTCATAGCATTGTGGTTGGAAAATACACTTGATACAATTTCAGTTTTCTTAAATTTACCAAGGCTTGATTTGTGACCCAAGATATGATCTATCATGGAGAATGTTCCATGAACACTTGAGAAAAATGTGCATTCTGTTGTTTTGGGATGGAATGTCCTATAAATATCTATTAAGACCATATTGTTTAATGTATCATTTAAAGCTTGTGTTTCTTTATTTATTTTCATTTTGGATGATCTGTCCATTGGTGAAAGTGGGGTATTAAAGTTCCCTACTATGAATATGTTACTGTTGATTTCCCATTTTATGACTGTTAGTATTTGCCTTATGTATTTAGGTGCTCCTATGTTGCATGCATAAATATTTATAATTGTTATATCTTCTTCTTGGATCGATCTCTTGATCATTACGTAGTATCCTTCTTTGTGTCTTCTAATAGTCTATATTTTAGTCTATTGTGTCTGATATGAGAATTGGTACTGCAGTTTTCTTTTGGTTTCCATTTGCATGAAATATCTTTTTTCATCCCCTTACTTTCGGTCTGTATGTGTCTCTAGGTCTGAAGTGGGTCTCTTGTAGACAGCAAATATATGGGTCTTGTTTATGTATCCATTCAGCCAATCTGTTTCTTTCGGTGGGAGCATTTATTCCATTTACATTTAAGGTAATTATCGATATTTATGTTCCTATTCCCATTTTCTTAATTGTTTTTGGTTCGTTATTGTAGGTCTTTTCCTTCTCTTGTGTTTCTTGCCTAGAGAAGATCCTTTACCAGTTGTTATAAAGCTAGTTTGGTGGTGCTGAACTCTCTGAGCTTTTGCTTGTCTGTAAAGGTTTTAATTTCTCCATCAAATCTGAATGAGACCCTTGCTGGATAGAGTAATTTTTGCTGCAGGTTTTTCTCCTTCATCACTTTAAATATGTCCTGCCAGTCCCTTCTGGCTTACAGAGTTTCTGCTGAAAGATCAGCTGTTAACCTTGTGGGGATTCCCTTGTTATTTGTTGTTTTTTCCTTGCTGCTTTTAATATGTTTTCTTTGTATTTAATTTTTGGCAGTTTGATGAATATGTGTTTGGCATATTTCTCCTTGGATTTATCCTGCATGGGACTCTCTGTGCTTCCTGGACTTGATTAACTATTTCCTTTCCCATATTAGGGAAGTTTTCAACTATAATCTCTTCAAATATTTTCTCAGTCCCTTTCTTTTTCTCCTCTTCTTTTGGAACCCCTATAATTTGAATGTTGGTGTGTTTAATGTTGTCCCAGAGGTCTCTGAGACTGTCCTCCATTCTTTTCATTCTTTATTCTTTATTCTGCTCTGCAGTAGTTATTTCCACTATTTTATCCTCCAGGTCACTTATCCACTCTTCTGCCTCAGTTATTCTGCTATTGATCCCATCTAGAGTATTTTTAATTTCATTTATTGTGTTGTTCATTGTTGTTTGTTTCATCTTTAGTTCTTCTAGGTCCTTGTGAAATGTTTCTTGCATTTTGTCTATTCTATTTCCAAGTTTTTGGATCATCTTTACTATCATTATTCTGAATTCTTTTTCAGGTAGACTGCCTATTTCCTCTTCATTTGTTAGGTCTGGTGGGTTTTTATCTTGCTCCTTCATCTGCTGTGTGTTTTTCTGTCTTTTATTTTGCTTATCTTACTGTGTTTGTTGTCTCCTCTTTGCAGGCTGCTGGTTTTTATTTCCCGTTGCTTTCGGTGTCTGACCCCAGTGGCAAAGTTGATTCAGTGGGTTGTGTGGGCTTCCTGGTGGACATGACTAGTGCCTGGGTTCTGGTGGATGAGGGTGGATCTTGTATTTCTTGTGGTCAGGTCCACATCTGGTGGTGTGTTTTGGGGTGTCTGTGGACCTATTACGATTTTAGGCAACTTCTCTGTTAATGGGTGGGTTTGTGTTCTTGTCTTGCTAGTTGTTTGGCAGCGGATGTCCAGCACTGTAGCTTGCTGGTCGTGAGTGAAGCTGGATGTTTGTGTTGAGATGGAGATCTCTGGGAGATTTTTGCCATTTGATATTATATGGAGCTGGAAGGTCTCTTTTGGACCAGTGTCCTGAAGTTGGCTCTCCCACCTCAAAGGCACAGCAATGACTCCTGGCTGTAGCACCTAGAGCCTTTAATCCACATGGATCAGAATAAAAGGGAGAAAAATAGAAAGAATTAGTAGAACTACACTCACAAAAAGAGGAAAAGAGGAAAAAATCATAAATCTTGCTCTCAAAGTCCACCTCCTTAATTTGGGATGATTCATTGTCTATTCATGTATTTCACAGTTGCAGGGTACATCAAGTTGATTGCATAGCTTTAATCCACTGCTTCTGAGGCTGCTGGGAGAGATTTCCCTTTCTCTTTGTTCGCACAGCTCCCAGGAGCTCAGTTTTGGATTTGGCCCCGCCTCTGCCTGTAGGTCGCTGGAGGGCGTCTGTTCTTCGTTCAGACAAGACAGGGTTAAAGGAGCCGCTGATTCAGGGGCTCTGGATCACTCAGGCCAGGGGGAGGTAGGGGCACAGAGTGCAGGGTGAGCCTGCGGTGGCAGAGGCCAGCATGACGTTGCACCAGCCTGAGGCATGCCATGCGCTCTCCCGGGGGAGTTGTCTCTGGATCTCGGGACCCTGGCAGTGGTGGGCTGCACAGGCTCCTCGGAAGGGGGGTGTGGATAGTGACCTGTGCTCACACGCAGGCTTCTTGGTGGTGGCAGCAGCAACCTTAGCATCTCATGCCCGTCTCTGTGGCCTGCGTTTTTAGCCATGGCTCACACCTGTCTCTGGAGCTCCTTTAAGCAGCATTCTTAATCCCCTCTCCTCGGCACCAAGAATCAAAGAGGGGAGAAAATGTCTCTTGCCTCTTCGGCAGGTCGAGAATTTTCCCGGGACTCCCTTCCGGCTAGCCGTGGTGCACTAACCTCCTTCAGGCTGTGTTCACACCACCACCAGTCCTCTCACGGCGCTTGGACCGAAGCCCGAGCCTCATCTCCCAGTCCCGCTCACCCCAGCGGGTGAGCAGACAAGCCTCTCGGGCTGGTGAGTGCAGGTCAGCACCGATCCTCTCTGCGGGAATCTCTCCTCTTTGCCCTCTGCACCCCTGTTGCTGTGTTCTCCTCCGTGGCTCCGAAGCTCCCCCCACTCCGCCATTCACAGTCTCTACCTGGGAAGGAGCTTCCTAGTGTGTGGAAACATTTCCTCCTTCACGGCTCCCTTCCACTGGTGCAGATCCCATCCCTATCCTTTTGTCTCTGTTTATTCTTTTTTCTTTTGCCTTACCCAGGTACGTGGGGACTTTCTTGCCTTTTGGGAGGTCAGAGTCTTCTGCCAGAGTTCAGTAGGTGTTCTGTATGAGTTGTTCCACGTGTAGATGTATTTCTGGTGTATCTGTGGGGAAGAAGTTGATCTCTGTGTCATACTCTTCCGCCATCTTCCTGGAAGCCAGTCCCCCTTTCTTTATCATTACATAGTTTTCTAAATCTCTACCACCTGGGGCATATGTTACCTTTTTATAGCTACATTTACAATTTGTCTCAAAGAAAATTTCCTTTTCCCTCAGGTTGGGACACTATAAAATTTTGATAGATGAATAATATGACTTACAATCCTTTTACTTTCACAGTTTCCTAAACTAGCATTCTATTCTTCCTCATTTTAAAACCTTATTTGTAAAAAAAATTTAAAGATTGCAATATCATTTTTGAGAAATCATTTCTTTCCATGATTCCTTTTACTTTTATACTATCCACAACAGGTTCATTCTTGCTTTGCTGCAAGGTTTTACACATTAGAAGGCAGAGAATTCACATCAAGTCAAATGAGAAAGACAGGTGAATGATAAACAGGAAAAGAAAGTATCAGTGTAACACTCCAGTTCTGCACTCATTACTTCCGAATTAAATGTCTAAGAAAACTAATATTCCCCTAGTAACCTGGATAAATGCAAACTTTATTTGCCTCCCTGAATCAATTTCATTTTAAAGTGATGATAGATCAAAACCATTTTTCATTGTAATGAAATCACTATGTAGCAAAGAGCATTTGAAAAACTAGGCTATACTAAGATCTTTTCTCTACTTATTTTTCCCATCCAAACACAAAGAAATATGCATAAAAGTGTAATTGGACAGTTTTTGCTTCTCTGATAGTAAAGCTTTCTATTTCAAAAATAAAGACATAGGGTCATGCCTAGTAAGTGACTCATTCAAGATCGTTCTTAGCTGCTTTCCAAAAGCAACACAACATCCATCTAATGACTCAGGTTTGGGTCTGATTCCCCCAAGGTTTGTTCCTCATCTTTCTCTGCTTGCTCTGGAACACTGGAATGTTGATCACTGAAGGCAAATTGTCAAATCTTCCAGGTCAGTTAAGTATTTGGCCAAGCAGAGAGGGGCATCATAGAACCTGGAAGGCAGAAGAAAGAAAGGAGCAGTCTAGATTTTTCATTCTCTCTCTCTCTCTGTCCGTCTCTTGGGCAGAATCTCTTGTAGTAAATTGAGCCTTCTGTCAGTGCTCTTTTTCTCTGGTTTCAAATAACGCTGCTTTCTCCAGCCTAGAAGATTTTTTTTCTTTCTGTTACTATTTTCTAGAATAATTCATCACATCCAGTTTGAATTTTCATGCCCTTGATCAGTTATGTAACTAATTCCCTGCATGAAATTCCTTAGGCATAAATGTTTAAGTGTATTTCCAATTTCTTGGTTGTTCCCTGACTAATACAGTGCTTAAAAATATACTGTTATAAGGAAGATATCTCATATACCATATGGTATTCAGTCAGTCAGTTTTCTTTTTCCATAAAACCTAAAAATCTCAGAGTTGCAATGGGTCTTAAAACCCAGATATTATGATTATAATCCTGAATATAGTTCCTGATGAAGTATCTCCAGTCTTTGTCAGATTTAATCAGGTATTTCACCCATTACCTTTTTTAAAAAATTCCTTCTTTATGTCAAATTGGAATCTGACCTATTTGGCTTTTGTTTATTATTATTTAAGGTTATATATTCTATATAACCTTATTTTCTTCATCTGAAAAATGGAGAAAACGTTGCTTCAGAGCTTTCACTAAAATACTTAAATGAGATGAAGAATGTTAAAATACCTGGTGATTTAGAGAAATAGTAATGCTTTTCTTCCTTTCTTTCTCTATTCCACATTCTCCCACTTTTAATAGCATAGCCTATTGGATATTTGAAGAATATATACCAATTATCTATTATCTGGTTCAAACATCCCAGACTATTCAAACATTCCTCATAAAATGCACAATCTTTTTCTTTTGGATCATTGTTCATTAATTTCTTACATAATAATTCCAGATTTTTGCAATATTGAACCCACGCTTTGGCAGTGAATGCATGGAGTCCTAACCAGTGGATCACCAGGGAATTCCCCAGATAAGCAACTTAAATTGAGTGATACGAAATACCACCAACAGTCCTGTGTGTAAACAATTTAAAAACAATCATGTACTTGTGGACGAAAAATGTCACCTGTGATATCAGTAAATAAGATGTCGTGACAATCAAGCCTTGAGCCACTGCAGCCACCCTTGACTGTGCACCCTGAGGGGATTGAGGATAGAGAAAAACAGGACACTGGACCAAGATAGTTAAGGTGCATATCAAAGGAATGATTTTAATGTGCCCAGCTTCTTGTATCTTCCCATATAGAGAAAAGCACTAAATTCATTAATTCAGAAGTCTGGTTTTCTGTAATCAGCAGTAATTTTTGATGTTGGACTATATGAACACCTGTATATCCTGGCTCCTCCCTTACTCCTTCGGAACAGAGCTCTCTGAGATGCTGCTTCCTGGGCTTATATTCTCAGCAAGTCCACTGAGTAAAACATAATTCTCAGCTTTTAAGTTGTGCATTTCTTTTCAGTAGACACACTGAACATAGGTCTGGCTTTTATTACATATGGATACCAATAATTCTAAATAATGTGAAAGATAGGATACTCCTCCTCAGTGGGGCAGACCTCTGCCTCATTACTCCCTCCCATTGGTATGCCACTGCTGCATAGAATACTTTTTCATTTCTGAATTTCTTAATTTGTTACTTTCTGTGAACTACCAGGACACTTGGAGATAAGACACATATTTTACTTGATGACACTTCTTGAGAGAATGATTTGTACTTGTTGCAAAGAACTAATACAGGGACTTCCCTGGTGGCGCAGTGGTTGAGAGTCTGCCTGCCAATGCAGGGGACTTGGGTTCGTGCCCCGGTCCAGGAAGATCTCACATGCCATGGAGCTGCTAGGCCCGTGAGCCATGGCTGCTGAGCCTGCACGTCCGGAGCCTGTGCTCCGCAATGGGAGAGGCCACAAAAGTGAGAGGCCTGCATACAGCAAAAAAAGAAAAAAAGAAAAGAAAAAAAAAAAAAAGAAAAATAACTAATACAGTATTCCTCACACACACAAAAAAACATTTGGAATCCTCATGGTATTCATTATAATAGGACTTGCCCTACATTAGAGAAAATTCTGTGAATATTTTCTCTCTAGTAATTGTTAAATACACACTTATGACTTTAAAATTGTTACTGTTCTCTCATATCCATCTCTTTATTCTCCCTTTTGGGGAACTAAATATCTGCAACACCTCCAAGAGACACATTTGAAGATACTGTGATATTTCACAGTACATAACATAAATTTATATATTATGTATTTATTAAACATATATTTAAAAATATTTAAAACTACATGAAATAACAGAAATTTTTATTTGAGGAAATAAATATAATTACTGAATCTAGAAAGAAAAAGTACTTTATTTACGAAATGCATAACTTTTATAGTTGGTGAATTTAAGAAACAGTCCAGTATATACCAGGGATTTAAATTTAAGATTAATCTACTACATTTGAGGAAAAATCTCCATGAATAGTTTAAATAACCAGACATTTTAAAACATTTTAATAACAAAAGCAAATTAAAATTATTATTTTAGAAAGTGATGCAAGGGTTTCTATTAATGCACACAGAGCCACATTCTACTTTGGTAAAAGAAAACAAGTATCCTTGATAAGAAAACAAATATCATCCTATTTATTTGTTTCGACTCCACCACTAGCTTTAAAATATTATGCAATGATTGTAACTGAAATAATTCAAACTGATATAGCAAACTAGCACAAATATACTACAGCTAAGTGAACAAATATGTTTTTCATCCAGTGCAAATTTTTGCTTGTGTAACTGCTTACTTACAGGGCAATATACAAAGACATTTATTTAGAGAGTTTAGGAAGACACCATACTGGGAATAAGAGAAGGGAGCTCTCTCTCTCTCTCTCTCTCTCTCTCTCTCTCTCTCTCTCTCTCTCTCCATCTCTTTGTCTATGCACTTGTATAGAGGATTCACTGGGTGTGGGAGTGTACTCTATCAATACATTACAAAGTACATAATGGACAGCACAGAGGTTCCAAAGAGACTTTAATCATCAGATATAGACATAAAGCTAGAAAAGTGGCTTAGACCTGGCATCAAAAAGACCTTGCAACAAATAAAACCATGCACATTGTAGTAGTTTTATTTTTATTTTTTTGAAAAACCTCCATATTGTTTTGCACAAACTTATATTCCCAGCAACATTGTACAAGGGTTCCCTCTTCTCCACATCCTTTCCAACATTTGCATTTGTGGACTTTTTGATGATAGCCATTCTGACAGATGTGAGGTGAAATCTCATTGTGCTGATTTGCATTTCACTGATGATTAGCAGTGTTGAACATATCTTCATATGCCTGTTGACCATCTGTATATATTCTCTGAAAAAAGTCTATTCAGGTATTTTGCCCATTTTATAATTGGGCTGTTTATTTCTTTCTTTGTTTTTTGTTATTGTGTTGCATGATCTGTTTATATATTTGGGATGTTAACCTTTTATCAGTCATATAATTTATAAATATTTTATTCCATTCAGTTGTTTACGTTTTCATTTGTCCATGGTATCCTTAGCTGTGCAAAACATTTTAAATTAATTAGATCCTATTTGTTTATTTTGACTTTTCTTTCTTTTGCCTTAGGAGACTGATCCAAAAAGCTACTGCTACAATTTACATCAAAGAGTGTTCTGCCTATTTCTTTTCTAGGAGTTTTATGATTTCAGCTCCTACATTCAGGTCTTTAATCTTTTTTTTTTTTTTTTTTTTTTTTTTTTTTTTCACCCTGGCTCTTCTCTTTT
>NW_020175414.1:2428533-2445397 GCF_003031525.2 Neophocaena asiaeorientalis asiaeorientalis | reverse complement strand
TTTGTTTTTTGCAGTACATGGGCCTCTCACTGTTGTAGCTTCTCCTGCTGTGGAGCACAGGATCCAGACGCACAGGCTCAGTGGCCATGGCTCACGGGCCCAGCCGCTCCGTGGCACGTGGGATCCTCCCAGACTGGGGCAGGAACCCATGTCCCCTGCATCGGCAGGTGGGCTCTCAACCACTGCACCACCAGGGAAGCCCTTTAATCCATTTTTAGTTTATTTTTGTGTATGGTGTGAGGAAATATTCTAATCTCATTCTTTGACATCTAGCTGTCCAGTTTTCCTAACACTACTTATTGAAGCAACTGCTTTTTCTCCACTGTATATTTTTCCCTCCTTAGTTGTAGATTAATTGAACATAAGTCTGTGGGTTTATTTCTGAGTTCTCTTCCATTGATCTATGTGTGGTTTTCCTGCCAGTACTATGCTAAATATATATATGAAGAAAATGAAAACCCTAATTTGAAAAGATACATGTCCTTCAAGGTTCATAGAAGAATTATTTATAATAGTCAAGATATGGAAACAACATAAGTGCCCTCAATAGATAAATGGATAAAGAAGATGTGTTATATGTATTCAATGGAATGTTACTCAGCCATAAAAATGAATGAAATCTGCTACTTGCAATAACATGGATGGACTTAGAGAGTATTATGCTTAGTGAAACAAGTCACAGAGAGAAAGACAAATACTCTGTATTATCACTTATATGTGAAATCTAAAAAACAATATAAATGAATGTATATAACAAAATAGAAACAGACTCACAGATATAGAGAACAAACTAGTGATTATCAGTTGGGAGAGAGAAGGAGGAAGGGATGAGAAGGAATATAGGATTAAGAGGTGCAAACTACTATGTATAAAATAGATAAACAAGGATATATTGTACAGCATAGGGAAATATAGCCATTATTTTGTAGTATTGAATCACTATGTTGTACACTTGAAACTAATATAATATCGTAAATCAATTGTACTTCATTTTTTTAAAAGTTCACATTATTCCAATTATATGTTGAGTTTTTCAAAAGTACTCACTGAGATAGAGTTTGGATTGCAAGATATTTATTAGGGAATGAGGTCTATGAAGGGTAAGAGAAAGAAGTAATATTAGTTAAATAGAGAAGATGAACTGAGATTCTGTGGAACAAAACTTCAGTTATCCAAGTAAGAAATTTTTGAGGAAATATTGTCTATTGGAATTATCCCACATTGAATGGAAATGGCTGTGCTTTTATTCCTACCTTGTTCCATCATGGAATATGGGTTCTTTCTGGAAGGGTATGACTCCAGGCAACTGAGGCAAATCCTGAAGCAACATACAGATGGAGGCTGTCTTCTGATCATACTCCCTGCAAGAGAACATCAAGTCTTTGCTTGAAGGAGGGTCAGGGCAGCTTATCTCTTTTTCTGTCACAATTTGAAAAATATTTTTGGAGCGTCACTCCTTTTAATTTGGGTTTCATCTTAACAAAAGATTGGCAAAGACTCTATACACCCTAGCATAGTCTAAGTAACTAAAACTAGAGGTAATCTATATCTTAGAAACCACAAGTAAAAGAAGGTTATGTTTTGATATAGTTTTCATAATGAAAAATGAAAATATAGGTATAAATCATTTCCTTGCTGCCATTTATTTATGTTTGTTTAGAAACTAATGGCATGCATTTAAATTTTATCTTATGAACTAAGCTTCCATTTTATATGAGCTTATTACTTAAAAAGTAGGTTATTGCATAATTCCAAATTGTGTAGATGAAAATAAATAAATAAATGATGAAACAAAATAAATAAAATGATCCTTTGTATTAAAACCAGGCTTTTGGAAATTCCCTAGCGGTCCAGTGCTTAGGACTCAGCGCTTTCACTGTGGTGGCCCAGGTTCAATCCCTGGTCAGGGAACAAGGATCCTGTAAGCACACAGCTGAAAAACAACAACGACAAAAACAGGAAAATTATGTTTAAAAAACAGAAACATAGACAAACATTATACCAAAAACAATTAACTACAAATGTAATAGGTTTTCCATGGATTACTGAGAAGCTCTGTCTCATACTCAATCTCCTCTTCATTGCTTGTGATCATTTGTATTTGGAATCAACTGCAGGGTTTAGATAGTGAATATTTTACTAAAAACAACATATTTCTCCCTTTTGATAATTACCAAATATACAATAAACTGATTATTTTATTTGAAAAGGAATGAGAACTATTTTAATCCCTTGGCTCCTTTCTCATTCAAGCTCTGATCAGCTGTCCAATATATTTGTCATATTGATATGGGCGTTTTCTTTCTAAGAATATCTTGATTTAACTTGATTTTACGTTTTTAAATAGATTTTTAAATTTATTTCTCACAGTAATGTTGGACAATAATGTTGGGTAAATGAATCATAGTTGAAAATGGATAGTGGATAAAAAAATCAATCAAAGCACATTAAATGTTAATTGAATGGGGGAAAGGGGAGACCCAAAGAAAAGACAAACACCAAAGTAACATTAAAGCAAAAACAATTAAGAGTACTCAATACAAGAAATAATGCAAATTTTGTTTGATGAACAAGGTAAATATAGCCAACCTAATAAACAATACATAACTATTAGAAGACTAGTGGTCTTAAATATTAATTTCAAGTAGAGCATAATTTATAAGATACCTTATATTTCTAGATAGTTCTTATATATGCTTTATTAACACTTTTTGTGATTCAAATGAAATAAGTCTTCTGAGAATCACTGTCTCATGTCTAAGATCACTTTCTTCTCCTTCGGTCAAAACTTGGGAACTAAGTGTCACTCTGTTACACTCTCCCAATCACATTCATATGTCTCTTTGACTTTGTTCTTGACCAGTGGCAAATGGTTGCTACTCTGGGAATAAGCCAATAAAGAGAACTTTAGTGTTTTGCAGTGAGCAATTTCCCTGAAGAACCATTACTTGTCACCTTAGAAATACAGCAATTTCATCTTACCTATCATAATCCATTTTTTTAACCTCATAGCAGTTCACATTTTTACTCTTGATGTCAGATGGCATTGCCAGAAGTTAGGGTGGCTGAAATTTTGAGTATGGGTGTGTTCATGTGTGTGTGTGTGTGTGTGTGTGTGTGTGTGTATAACTTTTGGCAACCTATAGTTCAAGGTTTAATGGCTTACAAGGTATAAGTTTTGTTTGTTTGTTTGTTTTGCACAGGCCTCTCACTGTTGTGGCCTCTCCCATTGCGGAGCACAGGCTCCGGATGTGCAGGCTCAGCGACCATGGCTCATGGGCCCAGCCACTCCACGGCATGTGGGATCCTCCCAGACTAGGTCATGAACCTGAGTCCCCTGCATTGGCAGACAGACTCTCAATTACTGCACCACCAGGGAAGCCCAGGTATAAATTTTTAATTATATTATACTATACACCATTAATTTATAATTTGTTGAATGGATTGTGATTGTTTTCTGACATTCTTTATAATAAATGACTTTTCTACTTTATCTAGGAAGGAGTGAGAGTATTTTCTCAAAATCTTTTTCTGAAAGTGGCTACATGTCAGGTTTCTGTGCATGTTTAATTATCTTTGATTAACATATTTTAATGCATAGTATTAGACACTGAAAGTGTCACTTAAACTTTTTCTATTTTTTAATTCAGTGTTCATGTTTCTCTCTATTTAAGAAAATAAATTCTATATTTCCAATCAAACTTTTACTACCATTACACCATGAAGAGTGCTGTCATCTAGTTCCTGGATGTCATCTAGCTACTGGATGATACCAAATGATCCAGCACACATATAATTGAAAGTTGAGAAGGATGAGAGACAGAGAGGATGGGGCATATGTTTTATTTAATTAAAGGAATAGATAAGATTGTTACAAAATTTTTGAAAGACAAGAAAGATGTAGTCAAAAGTTCTGAGATCCCCCAATATAGTAAAACACACACTCAGGGACATCCTAGTCAAAATTAAACTTGAAAATCTGAACTATTATTTAAAGTTTTTCATTTGATTTTGGATTCACATGGGTTAGTTATTCTGCTTATTTCAGAATATATTTATTGACCAAGAAAAGTAAAATAAACATTCATGTTAAAATTATACCATTATTTTTCAGTTATCTACTAGTCAAAAGTTAAATGCAAATTACCAGAGCAATATTTTTGCACTCATTCTTCTAATAACTTATTTTTCAATATTCATAATGTTAATGGGATCTAAATAAATCCACAAGAAAGACACAGCCACATTTAGCAAGATGTTATTTTTTTAGTTATGAAAAAAAATTTGAACCCTTTATATGTTGTTCAATTATTTGATGAGAATTTTGGGATATAATTTTTATAGCCTATCCCATAAATCACAATTATTTTCTGCTATATTATCAATTACAGAAAAAGAAAAATGCATGCAAGATAAAGTTACTATCAAAAAAGAATCTATGTATTGAATGTCTTTCAGAAGAGTATATGTCATTCATTTTGCTTTAAATATGCAGTAAATGGTAGGTGACGTAACATTGACACTGAGTGCTTTCAAATTATCTACCATATTTAAATCTCCCGTAGCAACATTATGGACCGTATAATATTAAATTCTTTCTCAAAACAAATTAGACACAAAAGTAGCAGTTTTCTGTCAGTGTACACTTCTATATATGACAGTTTTAATCTTTTCAGTGTCTGCTGATAATGGATGTTCAGAGATCCTGTCAGAGAAAATAACCTCCACAACTCAGTGTTTTAAAGCAGAAAAGACATTAAAACAAGATCCACATATCAGAACTAGATAATAAGGAAAATTAAATAATTAGGCCAATCAATATTTTAGTATAGATATTTTTTACTCCACCACCTTCAATGAAACTGTTTTGAATGTGATTATTGACATTTAAATGCTGTTTTTTTAGATATTAAGCTTATCAAATTAAATTCCCATAAGCAAAGATAAGTTTTGAGTAATTTTATTTAAATAATAAATATTTTGAAACAAACAACTCTATATAAAATGGGTATACTTAAAATTTCTGATAAAATATTGATATTGATTTTAAAGGTAGATTTCTATGACAGTATTATTATTATTATTTTTTCAGTATGTGGGCTTCTCACTGCTGTGGCCTCTCCCATTGCAGAGCACAGGGTCTGGACGTGCAGGCTCAGTGGCCATGGCTCACAGGCCCAGCCGCTCCGAGGCATGTGGGAGCTTCCCGGACCTGGGCACGAACCTGTGTCCCCTGCATCGGCAGGTGGACTCTCAACCACTGTGCTACCAGGGAAGTCCTCTATGACAGTATTTTAAGCACCCAGATATGAAAGCAAAATTTGTTTAATGCCCAAGCCAGATTCTATTTAGTTTTAACTTAGCCTTTTGTAAAATCTTTATTACTATTTCAGTCAACCTTAGTAAGTGATCAAATACTCCTGAAATAACAAAAAATAACTCTTCTAACTAGAGTGTCTAACCTACACCTGAAGGACAGCTTAATTTTTGGAATCATAGCAGTCATAGTTTTATTTATAAATTACATTTTATTCCCAAAGACATTCTTTTGACAATGAAGAAAGCACATATTAAAAACTACATAATGGTTTCATTTGAAGAACATAATTATTGTTAAGAGTTTATTCTATTCACTCTCTTAATAAGAAAAACAAGAAATGCTCTGCTTGTCATTCAAGATGCTGACATTAATATCACTGTGTACATAAGCCAAATATTTTTCCTTCAAATAATAATACATTTTTAGCACATTCTCAAAAGCATTTTCTTTTTAATTCTCTCTTTGGCATTTATATCATTAATACTTCTTTCTATTTCATACAGAATTAACACTCCTGGTTATTTTACTTTTTTCTGATTTAGCAAAATATAAAAACATGCATTTAAATAATGTACATGATATTAATATCTAACCTATTCATCCTCAAAATATTACTTTTCAGCGAAAAGAAAATATATTTCAAGGATATCATGGTTGGCATGCAAAATTAGATTCAAATTAGCATCAAGGCTATAGTTAATTGACAGGGAACCTAATAGCTCAAGTTGAAATTATTACTCTCTGTTGAATAACTGGTGATCTTTTGATCAGTGGTTTAGTTTTTTTTTTCTTTTTTTTGAATGACTCTATTTCATTTTTATCCTTAGTCTTAAAGCATGACCCTAACCCTCAAGTAAGTCCCTTATTTTTAAAGTATGAATCTTCATCAGACTCAATGGAGTGTTTGAAATATTCAGAGGAGATTGGTTCAAGATGGCAGAGTAGAAGGACATGTGCTCACTCCCTCTGGTGAGAGCACCAGAATCAAAACTAACTGCTGAAAAATCATCATCAGGAAGACACTGAAACTCACTAAAAAAGATACCCCACATCCAAAGATAAAGGAGAAGGTGCAATGAGATGGTAGGAGGGGTGCCATCACAAAAAAACAAGTCCCATAACCACTGGGTTGGTGACTCACAATTTGTGAGAACAATTAGACCACAGGAGTCCACTCACAGGAGTGAAGGTTGTGAGCCCCACATCAGGTTTCCAAACCTGGGTGTCCAGCAACAGCAGCAGGAATTCCCAGAGAATCAGACTATGAAGGCTACTGGGATTTGATTACAGGACTTTGACAGGACTGAGGGAAACAGAGACTCCACTCTTGGAGGGCACACACAAAGTAGTGTGTACAACGGGACCCAGGGAGAAGGAGGAGGGACCCCTTAGGAGACTGAAACAGACCTACCTGTTAGTGTTGGAGAGTCTCCTGCAAAAGGCAGGGGCTGGTTGTGGCTCACTGTGGAGACAAGGACACTGACAGCAGAAGTTCTGGGAAGTACTCCTTGCTGTGAACCCTCCCGGAGTCCACCATCAGCCGAACCAAAGGGCCTGTAGGCTCCAGTGTTGGGTTGCCTCAGACCAAACAAACAACAGGAAGAGAACTCAGCCCCACCCATCAGCAGAAAAGCAATTAAAGTTTTACTGAGCTTTGCCTACCAAAGCAACACCCAGCTCTACCTACCACCAGTCCCTCCCAGCAGGAAGCTTGTACAAGCCTCTTAGATAGTCTCATCCACCAGAGGGCAGACAGCAGAAACAAGAAGAACTACAATCCTGCAGCCTGTGGATAGACAAAACGAAAAAGCAGAGGACTATGTTTCAGGTGAAGGAACAAGATAAAACCCAAGAAAAACAACTAAATGAAGTGGAGATAGGCAACCTTCCAGAAAAAGAATTCAGAATAATCATAGTGAATATGATCCAGGACCTCAGAAAAAGAGTGGAAGCAAAGATTGAGAAGATGCAAGAAATGTTTAACAAAGACATAAAAGAATTGAAGAGGCAACAAACAGAGATGAACAATACAATAATGAAATGAAAAATACACTAGAAGGAATCAACAGCAGAATAACTGAGGCAGAAGAATGGTCAAGTGACCTGGAAGACAGAATGTTGGAATTCACTGCCACAGAACAGAATAAAAAAGAAAGAATGAAAATAAATGAAGACAGCATAAGAGACCTCTGGGACAACATTAAATGCACCAACATTCGAATTATAGGGGACCCAGAAGGAGAAGAGAAAGGACCTGAGAAAATATTTGAAGATATAGTAGTTGAAAACTTTCCTCTCGTGGGAAAGGAAATAGCCAACCAAGTCCAGGAAGCACAGAGAATCCCAGTCAGGATAAAGCCAAGGAGAAACATGCCAAGACACATCCTAATCAAACTGACAAAAATTAAAGACAAAGAACAATTATTAAAAGCAATAAAGGAAAACAACAAATAACATACAAAGGAACTCTGGTTAACAAGTTAGGTTAACAGCTAACTTCTCAGAAGACACTTTACAAGCCAGAAGGGAGTGGCATGATATACTTAAAGTGATGAAAGGGAAGAAGCTACAACCAAGATCACTATGTGTGGCAAAAATCTCATTCAGATTCAATGGAGAAATCAAAAGCTGTACAGACAAGAAAAAGCTAAGAGAATTCAGCACCAACAAACCAACTCTACAACAAAGGCTAAAGGACCTACTTTAAGAGGGAAACACAAGAGAAGAAAAGGACCTGCAAAACAAACCCAAAACAATTAAGAAAGTAGAAAGTAGAAATAAAAAGGAATAGAATCCAGTCTTTAATGGGTTACAAAAGCCCATTGCAAGAGCACAAAGTACACATGGAAAAACTCAGGTTTGCAGGAAAGATTAAATTAAAGGTGAATTCTTAAAGCCCAAACTTAGTGGCTTCCAGGTTGTGTCTTTAATTTTAGACAAAGAGTCATTTTAATATATATACAAAGAAATAAGTTAGACTTGAGATGTATATTTGGGTAAGAACTTTGATTGTAACTACTGGTGCAAAGAAATGATTGGAAGTGAACAAAACCTGAGGCTTAAGGAGTCAGATCGCATTATAGTTTATGCTATGTAGTCCTCATTCATGAGAGCATATTATGCATTCTAACTGACTTCCCTGTGAATTTCAGTGCCCTCTATATATTGTGCATACCTTCTTACTCCAAGAACATTGAGTTTTCTTGCCCAGTGGAATATGAATACACATGGCCTATGCCATGTCATAGCAAAAGCTATGTATATTCCAATCAACATTCTTGCTGTTCTGTCATGAGAATGGCATGTTCAAAGTTGAGACCACTCCAAAAGGCTTGACCTGGAATGAAGAAAATTGGACCAAGAATGAAGAAAAGTGAAGCTGACCTGAAGCTTACTTGTAGCCTGGAGCAAAATCAGAGATGCTGCTGACTCACATCCAATATGTAACGTGATCAAAAAATAAACTTTTGCTGATGTTAAAAGTCATTGATATTTTACAGGTTGTTTTGAATCTCAGCAAAATCAAGAAAACATGATTAATATAACTGCTAAATTTTAGTAAATTTTTTGCCAAAGAAATAATCTTTTATTTTCTTTCTGAGTTCAAACAAAGCATGAGTCTTCCACTAGCATTGCAATAAGATGGGTGAAGTGTACAGCCCCCAATGACAGCAAGTCCTAATCACCTTCATCAGTTATAACCACTGTATTAAATTTCTCCAGAGAAACAAAACTAGTGGAGATTTATTACAAGAATCAGCTTATGTGATAAAGGAGGCTGAATTCCTATGACTTGCCACCAGCAAGCTGGAGAACCAGAAAAGCCAGTGATGTAATTCAGTACTAGTCCAAAGGCTCGAGAACCAGGGGAACAGTTGGTGTGAGTCAAGTCCCAGTTCAAGTCCAAAGACTTGAGAAATGAGGGGTCAACATTGTTAGTCTTGGTCAGAGTCCAAAGGCCTGAGAACCAGGAAAGCTGACATCAGAGGGCAGAAGATGAATGTTGAAACAAATGGCTAATTTATCCTTCCTCTGCCTTTTTGTTCTATTCATACCCAAAAAAAAAAATAAAGGATTGGATGATGCCACCCTCATTGATGAGGGTAATTATTTTTTTACTCAGTCTACCCATTTAAGTGCTAATCTCTTCTGGACATCCCTCACAGACATATAGAAATAATGTTTCACCAGCTATCTGAGCATCTCCTGACCCAATAAAGTTGACACAGAAAATTAACCATCAGAGCCAAGTAGCCTAATAAGGAAGGAAGGACGTCCTAGAATGCTGGCAGAATAAGTGAACAATGGGTGACAACATTCTTCCAAAACAAATTCAAAGTCAAATTCAGGGGTTCCCATTATTGTCAAAGCAAATGGTTGTCAAACTTTCTACCAGTGACAAATATCCCATTCTTTGCTTTTAATACAAATTTTTAGGTGGAAGTATAACAAAATGGTTATTCTACCTCTTCTTTACCATTGCTTATTGGGTAGAAGAATAATTTATTCTTTAAAGGAGGCATTAATAAACTTCTTCTTACAGAGCTAAATACTAAATATTTTAGGCTTTGGGGCCATAATACCTCTGTCAAGACTATTCCATCCTGCTTAGACCTGTCATTGTAGCATGAAAGTAATCATAGTCAATATAAACAAATTATTGTAGCTGGGTTTCAATAAAACACTATTAAAACACTAAGGCAGGCAACTGGATCACAGGCCATAATTTGAATATCTTTGCTTTAGAACAGTGGGGTATGAAAGCCACAATATAAAACTGAGGCATATATGTACATGAGTGTGTGTGCACACTCATGCGTGTTAGTTATGAATATATATAGTATTTGCTAATATAAAAATAGTACATACTCTATATATCATTTTAAAAATTGTCCACCTATTTAAAATTAATATTGCTATATAAATATCTGACTGACCACAGATTATTTAGTTTAACATTACTATAATTTTAATTATTTGATTACAAAATTTCAGAATGCACACATAAATCAATTCCCCAATAACTACATTAGTAGTTAGAAAGGACTGCATTTTATGTGGAATTACTGGACAAGCAGTGGGTGATGGCACTTTTAGTATTGCTATTGGATTAGGAGGATGGAGTGGGTTTTTTGTTTGAGGGTGGAGAATGGCCAGAAGAACAAAATATGGTAAAAATTGCCTAGATATCTATAATCCCATTTATTTCATCTACAGGAGGACATACTGATGGATTTTCTTATTCTTTCTTCAGTTTGATATAGCCATGTAACTGAGTTCTTGACAATAAATAGCATATAGAGGGAGACAATATTCACTTCTTCTAAGCATGTCTCATAAAAGACTCTTTAAGGGTCTCTCATTACCTTTCTCCTCCATCTTTTTGAAAGTCTTACACCAAGGTGGTCAACATCAGCTATGGAAACAAGAGGTTGCAGGGATGGTAGAATTTTAGGTATCGCATGTTCCTGAATGACAATGTAGATTATTTATTAGGAAGAACCATTTTGATTGTGATTTAGAGTGTATCAGTTTAGAAATGAATATTTTATTAGATAATTCAAGAAGATTTCTATTACTTATGTCTTGAACTGAATACCATTCAGGTCACTATAGTAGTATCAGTCATGTTAAAGTATTCAAGTATGCATTTTGTTTACAAATATATTCTTAAGATAATCTTGTGTGCACATTCTAAGTAATAGAAGTACATTGAGTGGGAAGATAAGGCCAATTGTAAAAAGCCCAGAATACTATTTTCCTCCATATCCATGTTTGTTTTGAGCCAAAGAGTGATATTTGAGTGTACTGAGGCACATAGTGACTCTATTCTTAGGTAAATTGCTTTTAGAAATATATATTGCACAAAGATATTTTAAGGTTTAGAACATTAAGACATTTCCAAAGCCAGAGAAACAGTTAGTTAGCTCTTATTTCTAAGACTTATATCTGGTTCTATATGGTTCTAAAATCCTTAATTTGGTTCACATAATTCCCTAGTAAAATCATCATAAGTGTTTACTCCTAGATTTTACATAAGAAAAAGTAAATAACATATAGCACATGTTAATCTAGGAAGAATTTCGTTAATTAAAAAAAAAAATCAACTTCAAAATTTTCCTCATGATGTGATTTCCTCATGTGGCATTTTCCTCATGATACTATTTTTTTTTTTGAATGGGTAATCTTGGTATTTTGATTTAGGATTTTGGAAATTACAAAATTTTCTTGAATAATGTCAAAAGAGGATGCATTATATACTTGACATTCTGACCCAAAACTTGTTTGACCAAAAGGAATAGACTCTAGACCACAGAGCTTTATCCACTTGTTTGGTTGATAATCTGTGGATTTTCCCAAACTAATATTTTTATATTTCAACCAAGCCTGTATAATGCAGTTGATTTTGGGTTTATTTCTTCATTTTGTCCATGCCAATGTAACCTGAGCTTTTGAGAATCATACAGCTTGGCTGGAGGGCAACATCTCTGGAACTGAGTGTCAAGTTCAGATAATCATTCACAATTACATTTTTTATACATTCTTTCAAATATAATTTTATTGTAAATAAAATATTTTAAAAGGATTTTAAGGATAAAATATTAGATTGGTTTAGTGTTTCTAAAGTGTGAAATATTTGAAAAATAAAGACAATTTATTGTGTAAAAGAACAAATCATTATTTACATTAAATGTGCTCTTTGGCAGTGACTTGCTAAGAATAGGACAATTAAACATTTTTTGTCAATTCATATTAGATTTGACAGAACATTTTGTGCTGTAATCATTAACTCCTAAAACACGACAAGTTAGGCATTTGGATAAGACATAATTTCACAAAAGATATGGAAGTTTTCATTTCTGGGTACTTGGTTAATTCAGGCTGTAACTTATTACAATCTTTTGAACAGTCCAATAGTGTTTATAACTACATTTGTAAATCAAGGACAATTGTGATTCAGTTTGTGGCTGTTATACTTCAACAGCAGAAAATAGTTCTTGTTTCAAAACCAAAATATTTTAAACCTTTAGTTTTGTAACAATTTGTTTGTAACAATTTGTTCTGTTTCCCTTCCTTCCTTCCTCCCTTTTTACTCTCCTTATTCTTTTGTTTATTTAATTTTTTTCCCTTCTTTTTTTTTTTATTTCATCTTTTTTTTGAAAGCATCACCCTTGCTTTTATTAGTTGACTATATTCTTTCTGTATTCTAGGAGTCAGATTAAGAGCATTTCTTCTACAGTTTCTTATATAATCATTATGAGATTGAGTTTAAGCTCTTTCACATCACCCTGTGTCTACATCTAAATTGATATTTCTTTTACTGAATTATTTTTAATTCTTATGTCCTATCCAGCCTCAGATTTTGAGCACATTTATAGTAGGAATAGGTTGTGCCCATTTTATTCACAGATTGTGGAAATTTGTGGATTCAGTAAGTATTTGATGAATGATTTTCCATGTGCATTTATATTCTGAAATAAATAGTTGATATTTTCTCAAATAAAAATGGAGTTGGTTTTGCTGAGAGAGAGAGACAGAGAGAGAGAAAGATGCTTAGAAAAGATTAATTCATTATTGATGACACTATCATTATTGATAAAACCTTTGAATTTCTTTCTCAATTGCATTAAGTTTTGGGGGAAGTAGTTTTTTAATAACTAAGTAATAAGTTAAAAATCAATAGCATCTAAACAGTGTCTAAAATCTACAGTGTTTCAAATATGGCTTCAATTTTCATGAACATCTGAAAACTCGTAGATTTCCTATCTGCCTGAATTTCTAGAAACTATCAGGTCTTTAAGGACAAAAATTATTTTAAGTAACTTCCTTCAATTTCTATATTCAGAGAGGTTTGTATAGTATTGGGTACATAATATGCAGGCTTTAACTAAATAATAATTAAATATAAAAAATTGAGATGATTAAAATGAATAATTTGGCTTTTAGAGAGTCTTTGAATTTTAACTAGTATATTAAATATAGATAATGTATTTAGATATATGTTTTTATCTTTTTTTTTTTTTTTCTTTTTGTGGTACACGGGCCTCTCACTGTTGTGGCCTCCCCGTTGTGAAGCACAGGCTCTGGACGCACAGGCTCAGCAGCCATGGCTCACAGGCCCAGCTGCTCCGTGGCATGTGGGATCTTCCCATACTGGGGCACGAACCCGTGTCCCCTGCACTGGCAGGTGGACTCTCAACCACTGCACGACCAGGGAAGCCCTTATCTTTAATACTATGTTAAAATGCATTATCTAATATAAACATCTAATAGTATACAGCATAGAGAGTTTTTATTAAAAAAAGAATTTTCAAATTTGTTTTGATGAAGATCAATATAATCTTATATTGAGTCATAATAATTTACATAATATTGCTGTTATTTTGCAATGAACCAAAAGATGTTTCCATAAGAATGTTGTTTTCGCAATGAAGTATCACCTCACACTGATCAGAACTGCCACCATCAAAAAAATCTAGAAACAATAAATCCTGAAGGTGTGGAGAAAAGGGAATGCTCCTGCACTGTTGGTGGGAATGTAAATTGATGCAGCCACTATGGAGAACAGTATGGAGCTTCCATAAAAAAACTAAAAGTAGAACTAGCGTATGATCCAGCAATCCCACTACTGGGAAAACTGTAATTCCAAATGATACATGTACCACAATGTTCATTGTAACTCTATTTACAATAGCCAGCACATGGAAGCAACCTAAATATCCATCAACAGATGAATGGATAAAGATGTGACATATAGATATACATATATATATATATATATATACATACATACATATACAGTGGAATATTACTCAGCCATAAAAAGAAACAAAACTGAGTTATTTGTAACGAGGTGGATAGACCTAGAGGTTGTTATACAGAGTGAAGTAAGTCAAAAGGAGGAAAACAAATACAATATGCTAAAACACATATATGGAATCTAAAAAAAATGGTACTGATAAACGTAGTGGCAGGGCAGGAATAAAGATGCAGACATAGAGAACGGATTTGAGGACACAGTTGGAGAAGGAGAAGCTGGGACGAAGTGAGAAAGTAGAATTGACATATATACACTACCAAATGTAAAATGGATGGCTAGTGGGAAGCTGCTGCATAGCACAGGGAGATCAGCTCAGTGCTTTGTGACAACATAGAAGGGTGGGATAGGGAACGTGGGAGGGAGGTTCAAGAAGGAAGGGATATGGGGAGATATGTATACATACAGCTAATTCACTTTGTTGCACAGCGAAACTAACGCACAATTTTAAAGCAATTATACTCCAATAAAGATAAAATTATAAAAAAAGAGACAGGAAACTATAAAAAAAAAAAGAATGTGCTTTTTTAAAAGGACCTATTTCAATTACAATTTATGATTTATGTTACATTGATCTATTATACAACTTGAGTGTCTTCTTTCATCTATTTCATCCATGAATATTATCATTAGAATTATTGATTACTCATTGTATGGAAGGAGAGGCTTGTTAATTAGAGGCTATTTATAATTTGACAATGCATAATTAAGCTAGTGTATGAGACAGCTTGGTGTCTGAAAGCGCAATATGAAATAACTTTACTTGATATTTTTTATGTTAGCAAGGAAAAAATTCACATTACCAAGTTTGCTTTTGAGAAATGTTTAAATACAGAATTATGACATAGATATATAGTAATACTGGTATCTATGGCATTGTAGCTAACACAAAGTAAATTATTATGCACTCAGAAAGTCCAGATTCTCAAAGGTGTACACTGGGGGAAAAAAATGTAGTTAGTGGGGAATTGATTCATGTGTGCATTCTGAAATTTTGTAATCAAATAATTAAAATTACAGTAATATTAAACCAACTAAATAATCTGTGGTCAGTCAGATATTTATATAGCAATATTAATTTTAAATAGGTGGACAATTTTTAAAATGATATATAAAGTATGTACTATTTTTATATTAGTAAATACTATATATATTCATAATTGACATGCATGAGTGTGCACACACACTCATGTACATATATTCCTTTGTTAAATGTTCTTTCCTAGGATAATCTTTAGATTATCTGAAAATATCATTCTCTTTTTCTACTTTATTTTTCATATTTAATCTAAGTTATGTATTCTTGACTCAATCCTATTTTATTAGTCCTTACCTTTTTATCACCTCTCACATTCTTACTTTCCATTCCATTCTCTGTAACAGGGAATCCAATATTCAAAATCTTTTCTGAATAATTTTCCCCTAGCTGTGTCCTTTGCTGTTTTCTATGATTACCACAATTTTCTAAACTATAAATTCCATGCCACTAATCCCTTTCTTAAAAGATTGCTACAAGTTAATTTTACTTTAGAAAGCCAAAGTGGATGGAAAGTTCTGTTTGCCAAATAAGCATTTTATTAATTACAAATATGTCTATTGAGTTACACAAAAGAAAATGGACTAAATATAAAGTACAAAGAATTAGGTGCAAAGAGAGACTTCGTGATTAAAAGATTTTTTGACATTAAAGGAACTGTGATATCTAATTCCCATAAAGATTTTAAGAATTGAAGAGACTCATTTCTCTGATAGATTAGGTGCAATTTTACCTGGAGGTAGGTGACAGAAGAAATAGCCCATGTACTGTGATATGAAATAAGGAATAATAGGTTTTGAGTACCTTATAACAGCAGACATCCCGTTTTTCTCTCCTAAAACTTTCTATGTCTAGATTTTGGATATAGGATTGTGTCATCTAGTAACTTTTGGATTAACTAGAATTTCTACAGACCTGACGTTATCAGAATTTGTGAAACATTATACCATCTGATTTAGGTGCTGGAAGAAATAACTCATTTTGTTTAAAGTGCTTCTTCCTTTTTTTTTTTTTTTTTCCTTTTCTGTAGGGAATATCTGACTGTTTTAAAAGGAGAGTACAAGTAATATTTTTTACAATAAAAAATTCTCAGTAAAGAAAATGTAGCAAAACAATTCCTTTCAAAGAATAATTTATAATTAGATATTATTTAAAATAATGTTTCAAAAAGCCATGTATTTTTTTATTTTATTCCTTATTATAAATCTTATGCATATTTCCTACCTCCTTAAATATGCACAAACCTAAATTATATATCCTGTTGTAATAGATGATAAAACCTTTAAATTTAAAAGAGTTAGTAATTCTCTTTTAGAAAAAAAGTCCAATCACAAAATCTCAAGATTTTAATATCTAGAATAATGTAAATATGTAACTACTTAAAATTCAAAAACATAATCATCAGAAGCAGTTTAAGAAAGCATCAAATAGGGCTTCCTTGGTGGCACAGTGGTTGAGAGTCCTTCTGCCGATGCAGGGGACACGGGTTCGTACCCCAGTCCAGGAAGATCCCACATGCCGTGGGGCGGCTGGGCCCGTGAGCCATGGCCGCTGAGCCTGCGCGTCCGGAGCCTGCGGGTCAGGAGCCTGTGCTCCACAACAGGAGAGGCCACGACAGTGAGAGGCCCGTGTACCACAAAAAAAAAAAAAAAAAAAAAAAAAAAAAAAAGAGGAATGAAAAAAAAATTAT
>NW_020175414.1:2387514-2428423 GCF_003031525.2 Neophocaena asiaeorientalis asiaeorientalis | reverse complement strand
AAAAAAAAAAAAAAAAAAAAAAAAAAAAGTGAGGATGATGCAAAACATTATTTTTTTAAGGCAATAACATATTTTGGAGGTAGATCCAGCAAAAATTACTCATAAAATCATGAAAGCAGGGCTTGGTTGCATAAGCTAGTGTGGGAAAAAATGCTTGCAAAAATAAAACAAACAATCAGAATAGTATAGGTTGGAGTGCCCCAGATTGTCTGAGAGTCTTGTCCCTCAGCTGACAGGTAAGGCAAGCGAGCATGTGAGGCATGGTGAATTAGCCATGGAAGTCTCTTCGAAAGGAGGATGGGACTCAATTAACTTTATGTAGGGTCCAGATATTTGCTGGATAATATGAGGATACAAGAAAGCAACCAGTACTTCAGAGTGTGTGTGGTGTGTCAGCCAGAATGTGTCTGCTTAGAGAGCTCGTCTATGAAGATCCCTGAGCTTTTTCACCTGAAGGAGGTATCATTTTACCTCACAGGCCAGCACTCTGTTTTCTTCCAGGGATGCTAATGCAGGTGGGAGAAGAAAACAAACAAACAAAAAGAAAAAAACGAATTAAGTAGCTTAACTGAGAAGCCAGAAAATAAAATAAATTCATGGAAACAGAAGAATAATAATGATTAAGATAATAATGAAAATTAATAAATTAGAAAACAGAAAAACGTAGAATTATAAAAGAAATCCTAGTGCTGGTTCTTTTTAAGTAAAAACTAACAAAATAAATAAACCCAGGGTATCCCAATAAAGAAAATAAAAAATAATGGAAAACCACAGAGTGCAAATAAAACATATTAAAAATGCAAAGTAGGAAATTACCAAGGAGTATTAAAATAATCTTGAGTGCCTTTTGCTAAAATCAATGCAAATAAGATGAATGAGTTTGTGGGAAACTATGAATTATCAAAAAATGTACCCAGATTCAAACAAATGAATAATCAAGACGGAAACTGGAGAAAATATCAGTTATTTGCAAATAATCTCTGTGCTTAGATGATTTTACAAGTGAATTTATTTACACAGATCATGGAAGGTGCACAATAGAATCAACTGAAAGAAGGGAGAACTTTGAAAAAAAAATGTGATGCCTGGGACTAACCCCAAGTGTTTCTGACTTAATTAAGCTGTGATTCTGCTAAATCTTCATATTTCTAAAAAAACACTTAATATTTCTACTAAGTAGAAGCATTCACTTAAATCATCTCCAATACTAATCAATTTTAATTATTAAGTGAAACAATATGTTTTATAACTTGTTGGACTCTCCCACTAATTGCTTGTATATTTCAAATGTTTATTTTTATATAGTTTAATATTCAAATAATCACTTTTCAAATAATGATTTTTTTTCAATCTGTAAAAATATTCTGTTATTTTACCTTCAATTCCAAATATTTTAGATAATGAGGGAGAATGGACAATTTTAAGAAACGGTGCTTTTGTATTTTAATATTCTTTTTAAAGCCCTCACTAGAATTTTTATTATGTTTATTCCTAGTTTTTAAGAAATCTATTTCTTTTTGCATTCGTAAATAAGAGGTTTTTTTGTGTATAAAATAATGTTTGTACTGGTATGTTACTTTTGTGATCAGCCAACTTATTGAATTATTTTATTGTTTCTAATAGTTTTTTATTTAATTCACTAGACAAACAAGTTTACCATCTTCGAGTAACCAACATACATTAAAAGAAGAGTGTATACAGAAATATACCTGTGGATATAAAGAAATTACACATTTTGGCCAAATAACAAATGCACAAATATTATTGGTCAAATATCTGCATATTGAAAAAATCTCAAATATTTTATAATAAACTTATCACTTTAATTGTAATCACTTTCAGTGATAACAGAAAGCTACAGTTTTTTTGTATTTATCCTATGCAAAATTGAAAGAAAATCAAGGGCTCAGTATTCCTCAAATTTCTACAGACTTAATCACCTAAAGTCTTAGTGATATTTATAAGAAGCATACTTCAATACACATAAAAATTAGGGGACACTTTATGTCAAAGATACTTCCTGAATTTTGAAAAAAAATACATTGTCATCCCCTTTTTCTTGCAAAAAAAAACTTTTTTTTTTTTTTTTTTTTTTTTTTTTTTTTCGGTACACGGGCTTCTCACTGTTGTGGCCTCTCCCATTGCGAAGCACAGGCTCTGGACGCGCAGGCTCAGTGGCCATGGCTCACGGGCCCAGCCGCTCCGCGGCATGTGGGATCTTCCTGGACCAGGGCACGAACCCATGTCCCCTGCATCGGCAGGCGGACTCTCAACCACTGTGCCACCAGGGAAGCCCCTGATTTTTCATTTTAGTTTCATATCATCACATGGCTTTGGTAGTTCAATTAAATAATTCTGCTTTATTCTTTGTGCTTTCAGTCTCAAACTCTGATCTATAAAACTCTAAATTTTATAGAGTAAAAATAAATGAAATGCATTGGGATGTGTACTATTATCTTATATTGGAAAGTTCAGTGGGTTACAAGTAGAGAACAGAATAATATACTAACTTTGACATTTTATACATATGATATTGAGGTTATTTGGAATACCAGAATCATGGATTCTCTATCTATATATGGAATAATAATGTTCTCTCAATGTTTTATTTTGAGTTTTAGCTGAAACAATATACTTGGAAATGTATCAATTGTAAAACCATTTTCCTAATTCAATATGGCAGGGAATTCAGACAGTACGTATTATAAGTTTTCCTGTAGATGCTATTCTTTAGATTTTTCAATTTCTTTTGTGTTGCTTTTGTGACTTGTTTGGAGGTAAAGATAACCATCTGTCTTATACACTTAAAGCTAATTACAAGGATGTTGCATGTTGTCATACATTAAAGTTTACGTTATTTAAAATGTACCTTAAATTTTATAAGCTTTAGATGTTTAGAATATTCAGTTCATTTCCAGTCTGTGAGTTGCAATAAATAAGATATATTCTTTGGGCTACTTCCGTTGAGAGTGATTTCATTAATTGTGTGCTTTTTTTTTTTTTCACTAGTTTTCTTTTTCTGTTGTTGATGTTGTTTATATGTATAGCAGATGGCAACAATCATAGAAATCAGCACAGCAATCAAAGGGATCAGTGGTATGATGCATCTTTGTTAGGGTCACAGGATGCACCCACTGGGAAAATAGCGGCAACATCTGACAGCAAGTGCTGAGCACTATATCTGCTTAGTAATCAGACAGGATCAGGACTGAGGGTGACCTAGAACTGCTGAATGAAATAAGAGAAGATTAAAAAATGATGTCAGAAAGTTTATTTGCAGCAAGGAGACTACATAGGAAAAAGCATCCTTTTTGGCTACTTCAGTAGTTTAATGTCCATTGCTCTCTTGATAGCTGTCTGTTGGTTGGGATAACATGGTAAACTGCATGAGTCAAATCAAAGGTAGGCACAGATTTGCATATGAATATTCTCAGTTTCTGACAAATGAGTACACAAGAATATGTGTTGAAATCTGAGCATTTCCAAGAAATGCTCATCCAAATTCAAAGGCTCATCTAAATTCAACTGGTGTGGGTAATTCTCATGATTTTGTGCAAATTCAACATGGACACATTAATGAAAATTATATTACAAATGTCTGCAAAACTTTAAAGAAATGTTCAAAGGCTTTTAATTTTTTTTTTTTAACCACTCTTACTTTTCTTTCTTGATTAATTTGTTCTCATATCCTCCAAATGTGAAGGTTTTCTAATTTCAGGTAATCAGTCTTCTCCTCATGTCAGATTCTCAACTGGGGGGGGAAAACATTCATTTTCATTTTTTTTAACCTGGATGAATACAACTCTGTGATGGTGAATTTTATCTGTCAACTTGACTGTGCCATAGGGTGCCCGAATTAAACCTTATTTCCGTGTCTGTCTGTGAAAGTGTTTTTAGATGAGATTAGTAGTTAAATTGGTAGACTCAGTAAAGTAGATTTAGACTGCCCTCCCCAATGTGGGTGGACAGCCTCCAATCCTTTGGGGATCTGAATCCAGCCAAAGTCAGAGGAAGGAGGAACCTACTCTTTCTTCTTTCTTCACTGCTTCAGCTGTGTCATCAAAATTCAATTAACAATCAAACTGAGAAGAAAAATGAGAATTTTATTTAAGCCAAAGTGAACATTGTAACTTGGGAGACCAAATCTCAAAAACTCTGAGGTCTGTTCTACTGGTCAGGAGTTAAGAGATGCAGTTGTATACATTTTGAGACAAAAAAGTATGTTTCGTATTGACAGATTAACATAATACATCAACCTCATCAGAGTTGTTTTGGTCAGGTATGCACCTTCAGAGCAAGCATTTCGGTCAATATGACATCCTGTACAGGATGAGAAAGAAATATAAATCTTAAAATTGCAATGTTAGCCTCAGAAGGAAGGGAATATTCTTCTCCAGACTTGAGGAGGTCTGGTTAATGTATAATGTAGATGCACATTGGGAAAGGCCCACCACAAATGGGGGCATGTGTTTCAATTCTGACTTCTTTTGATCATCCTACCATAGAGAAATTTATTTTTCTTCATCAGCTAGACATCAGTCTTCTCCTGCCCTTAGAGTGGGATTTATACCACTGTATGTCCTGATTTTTCAGGTCTGTAGACTCATACTGGTATTACACCACCAACTTTCTTGGGTCTCCAGCTTGCAGATAGCAGATCATGGGACTTCTCAGCCTCTATAATCATGTAAGCCAGTTCCACTTACATATGTGTCATTGGTTGTCTTTCTCTGGCAAAACTTGACTAATACAAACTCTTAACTGTTTGATTACTCTCTGCTACATAGTTTGAAAGGATCCTCAAACTTAACCTAACATTTGACATCATTTACACAAGAAAACATTCTTTCTGATTTCATCTCAGGGTTAATACAATTTTTACAGGAGGAATACAGACCTCAAATCTTGAAATATAATATCTACATCTCTTTTCCCATAAATCCAATTAGTTACCATTTCTTCATGTATAAAGTTTTATTAATATCTCTTTTTTCTTTCCTAGTGTCAACATTCTAATGAAATATTTTTCATTTTACTACAAACAATTAAAAATCAAATTACATGATGGTTGACTGGTGGGAAATGTCTTTAAACTTTCTACAACTGTAATACTATTTGAACCTTATAAACAGTTTCTATACCTCAAAGGACAAGAGCTAAAATTAGTCTACAAGGAGAAGTATGTATTTGTATAGATATATGCATGCATACATGTAGGTATGTATGTATGCATGAATGTATCTATTTATTTTAAATCTTTTTGATGAGTCTTGTTATTTCATCAAGTAAATGGATAAAATCTTTTTTTTGTATTTTGATAAAACTTACTGCAGCTATTAATCAAACTGTGTCAATAAAGAGATTTAGCAATTTTGTTGCTGCTTGTTCATTTTTCTCTAAATCTATATTTTATATTTTCAGTGCCTCCAAATTATTTCAGTGTCTTAGAAT
Source organism: Neophocaena asiaeorientalis asiaeorientalis (assembly GCF_003031525.2). NCBI lineage: Eukaryota > Metazoa > Chordata > Mammalia > Artiodactyla > Phocoenidae > Neophocaena > Neophocaena asiaeorientalis. Next base: position 2,422,972 of record NW_020175414.1, on the reverse strand, counting down.
CTTTGTGTTGTTTTCCAGAAAGTCAGGAGACTATGCAATGTAATATTTGTAATTGTGAGCTAATCTCAAACTTAGCTTTGAGGGGAGAGTATGAAAAATCTGTACTCAGAAAAGTATTCTGGAGTAATTTTTTCCATATACTATATTTTATTTAAGACTCATCAAACCAAACTCTCTAAACGTTTAATATTTGAGTGTTTTAATTACCTTATCAATACTTTGGATACATTGTCCTGTGTATAGGTATTTCCCATGGAAAAAAAATTTGTTTTCTTCAAATACTAACATAATTACATGCCAAGAGTAACAAACAAACATATTGTAGTTGATTGTTCTGTAAATTCAATGTAAAACAAAAATAGTAGCATATGATAGGTGAATTGGTTATTATTATAATAACTACTTAGAACCATAGAACTATGAAAAGTGAACCTTCTCCAGAATTTCATTTACAGTGTTTTATAATATGAATTCTTTTAGATTTATTTTGTTTGATGAACATAGTGTAAATTTGACTATATTATGTTGTATAAGGTAGTATTGACTAGTAAGAAAACAAGTAAATAAGTAGTAAGTAAGGCAGATGAGCTTTGATCCAAACCAGACATGAGTTTGAAACTCTTTTAATAGTTAATATTACACTGGTAATTCATTTTATATCTGTAAGCCTAATTTAATTTTTAAGCAGTGATATATATGATGAAACTAGTACAATAGCAAAAGGCAAAACACAAAGAGGCAGGTATTATCATTATTACAATCATATTCATTCTTTACCTATGGAGTTATGGTTTGCTAAATATAATTTTTAAAATGAGGTATATGTGCCTTTAAATTGTATAAGCTGTAGAAGTTGAATTGACCTTTATTTATTACTTTTAATTATAAAACAAAATATCATAGAATGCATTAAAATGCTAAGATATAAGCAGAAAATGCAATTAAAGGCAAATAAGTTATTTTTACATATGTGTCTAGAAAGAACCCTTTCATTAAAAATAAAGTTTCAGTGATAGATGAAAAGGGATAAATTAACCCAAAGAGATAGGTAAAACTACTATATATGTGCAATTAGAAAGATTCCAGGGTGACAGCCTTGCATCAGACCTAGAATGATGAGGAAGATAGGAGACATTTGGAAATATGCAGGAAATGATGGGTTTGTGAAAACTCTTCAGTTATAGAAGATTTTAGTAAAATATAAATGAATATGGTGTGTTTTTTATATACATCTATGTGAATTTTAAATTTCAGTAAAAAAGAGAGTTATATCTGACTGACCAAATACGATGTACATGAAAAAAGAAAAATGGAACTTTAATATTTTTAGATCATAGGTAAGCACATGTTAACCTATATTCCTTAAAAGTCTCCAAGAAAATACATGATAGATTATATAAATTATTCCCATGCTCAAAAATTTTAAATAAAATAAAACAAAGAAAATGTTTCTTGGATACAATATTATGAGAAATTCTAGATTGGAAAGTCCAGAGAGGATTGTATGGTACTATGCCCATTAAACATCTCAGATGTGAATAGCATCCTAACTAGTACTGCTAAGGTGCCATATTGTTTCAGCTACAATAACACTAAACTTAAGAAATTTATGGCGATGTATCATTAAAAGTACTGAGGGAGGGTAACAAATATAGAATCCATCTGATAGCTATATTATTATTTGAGATTTAAGTGATCTAAATATAATTTCAGACAAGCATTTTCAGAATATTTGTAAGCCACAGACCTTCATTGAAAGAACAATGAAAAGATATACACCAGCCAAAAGAGAAGTGAAATCAGAAGGGAAGGTTGGACTGTTAAAAACAATAGTGAGCAAAAATTTCATTAAAATTTATTTTAAAAACTGAAACATTGACTATAAAAATAATAATTGTGGTAAATATTCATATCCATTAGTTCTAAAATTAATGCTTCACTATACTGTAGTTTTGAATCATTTTAAGTCTAGAAAGAGTATACCTTCTATTTTCTTACCAGTAGGTAATGAAAAATTAATACACAGAGGATTCACAGTCTGTGAGTATTGACACCAAAAGATTCAGATACATATGTGTGAAATTTTCTAATAGTAAGACAAAATAAACAATGTGAGATTCAAAAAGAGTACAGATAATGGGAGCATCAAATCATACTGAACAAGAGAGTTGAGAAAGCTTAAATTCATGGAAAAAAGAAAAAAAAAAAGAAAAAAGTTGTTTCCTGGGCATTCCTTGACTCAAAAAATAGTAGAGAAAGTATATATTAAAAAGTGATAGTATACACAAATTTCATAAAGTTATACAAATGTACTGTGTGTGCATATTTTTAAATTAATAGCTGACCTCCAAACACACACACACACACACACACAGATACATACATACACAGGGCATCCTCTCACAAAACACAAAAAAATAAGGAACTAAAAACAGAATACTGAAATCACACAAAGAAGTTATGTTTACTATCAATTCTTTTAAACTAATAAACTTTAATTTTTAGAGCAGTCTTAGGTTCACAGCAAAATTGAGTACTTCCCATAAATCTCCTGCCCACACACATGCATAACCTCCCTCACTATCAGCATCTTGCACCAGAGGGAACTCTTGTTACAATCAGTGAACCCACACTGACACATCATTATTACCCAAAGCCCATAGTTTACATTAGGGTTCACTCTTGGTGTTGTACATTCTAAAGGTTTGGATAAATATATAATAATGCATAATAAATGTATAATAAATATATCCATCACTATAGAATCATACAGGATAGTTTAACTGCCCTAAGATTCCTCTCATCATATACATGGTAACAATACGTAGCTCATTTGAAATATAGGACAAAACACAGGGAAGGTATTTTCAAAAGCTGATGTACATTGCGAGTTAACCAAGGGACCTTGAATGAATAGAAATTAAGGCCTGAGACAAGATGGAGACCCATATAGGCGTCCATTTGTCAGATAGAAATTTTAAAAGGAGTTCTGCTGTGTCTTTCCATTAAACTAGCTGCCTGAGACCTACTGGGGAGTTGAAAGTTATATTCAGTGCCATTTCAAAGCCCCCAGCATTGTGTATTCTGAGTAGTGAAATGAGCACTTTAGTTACTCTCAGTAATGTCTAGAACTCTGAAAGGAAGATCTAGTGAGGCTTTATATTGTGGCCTTATTATACATAGAAGCATGTGCAACTTTGATATATTGAGTATGGGTGAGACAAAGAGATTCCTAAAGATATTCACCCTGGAGCGGACAACCCTTAGACAATGCTCCAATAGTTTGTAAATGTGTAGATGGAACACATTTTTGCTGTGTTAGAAAGTGCATCCAGTGCTAAAATGACTGCCTGAAATTTGGGCAATTGTGCTGACGCTTGTGCCCCATCCATTATTGGGGACATCATAGTTAAGGGGTGGAAAACAGCTACATTATAGTGAGCTCCTCCGTTTATGATGATAGCACTGACATTTTTGTAGTCCATGAACTGCCATTGTTATTCAGGCAATTAATCCCAAGGGCCTCCCCAGGTAGCCAAGGGATCTGGGAAAGGAATGTCTCTCCCAGGATCATGACTTCTGGCAAAGGACTGGGATAGGGGAGGCCACTCTGTCCTCTGGTGGAATATGCCAGAGGGCCCATTTTGTACTAAGAATTTGTCTCTATTCTGTACTAAGAATATATTCATAGTCATGCCAAGTTTGTGGAGTACTGCTTTCATGACCCAAGATTTAATGGGAAAATGGGTACTAAAGTCTACAATCCCAGAATTAATGAGAACCTCCATTTCCAGGAAAATCCAGTATGTGACCAGCAATTTTCATTCCAATCATGTATAGCACAGAGCCAAGAAAGGCAGTTATTTATATCAGAAACCCATGGGCAAGTTATGACTATTATAGGTGTTCCAAGAAATTCCATGGTCAAGAAGGATGTTACAAAAACCTCTAATGAAGGAGTCTGGAAGGCACTAATGGGAGTGCCTGTTGATTATAATATGGACATATTCTAGAGTCTTTTGCCATGGGGACACCATTTAAGGTGGGCAGATTTGAAAGTAGTAGCTTCCTTAATTAATGTATTAAATTAATCATCTCATAAAAATATATCATCAAAATAATGTCATACCTGTGTTCCTGGATAGAAGTAGATGTAGTTAAGATCTTGTGTGTAGAGATAGTGTGTTATTGCCAAGCAACTGATGTACTCCTTGGGTAGTCTAATAAATGTGTATTGTGCCCTTTTGAAGGTTAAGGCAAACTAGTTGAAAAGCTGTTGAAATAAGCACTGAATAGAACATATTACTCAAATCTATAATAGCAAAATAATTGACCTGATGCTGATAGGATGGAGTTATTAATTTTAATAAACATCAGATATCAGATTAATTGAAGGGCAACAATGCTAAAGTTGTAGTTATTCACTGTGATGCATAATTTTTTTTCCAGACTGAAGAATGGGCAAAATTGGATTGCCAAGTGGAAAAGCAATGGGGATAATCACCTCTTTATTATTCATGTCTTATATATGAAATTTTAATCCTCATAAGGCCCTGTTTTTACTTACATTGGGTGATACTAACTATTTTAATTGGGGATCAGTGGGGCCTACTTTTATTAAGCCACTTGTAAATAATTTAATTTTAATGTGGTACTCATTGTGTCAGAACACCTATGCCCACTGTGGGATATTTTAGGCCAATGGGTAATGACCATGCGAAATTTAGGTAAGGCTATAAAATGAAGTATAACAACATTTCCTCTATTTTATATTTAGTTACACTCTTAAGATTATAAGGATTTCATGTTCAAATTTAGTGAGATTCACCAGGAATAGCTGTAATTTGAACATCGCTATTTAATAAATCCATGAAAATCTGCCAATGGGTATATTTTAGCAAATGTTAAACTTAATTTAGAACCTGTTCTTGAAGTACAAAAGCAAATAGATACCCTCTTAATGTTTTTTTTTTAATTATTTTAGTAAGTTTTGTATTTCCAATTGGGTCAAATTATGGAACTTTGTTTTAATTTAATAATACGTATATATTTTTTCTTTTTTACATCTTCCCCGCAATATCCAGAATTTTTCCTTCCAACCTCCCATCCTTCCTTCCTTCCTTCCTCCATTCTGTTCTTCCTTCCATTTTTGTCTTTACTATATATACTTTAAGGAAGTTCTTTTTACATAGTTCATGTTTATATATATATATTTTTTCCTCTCCGGAGCTTCAAATCAGTCAGGGTTAGGAACACCTGCCCCCACAAGAAGCAATGATTCTACGCCATAGGAGCTTCAGCTTTAACATGGATTTGACTTAACCCCTTCCCTATGCCACAGGGGTGCCATAGGTGTCTTCCCCTCGTACCCAAAGGATTAAATATCTAGTGCAACAGACGTACAGGCTGAAGAGTGGTTCAGTGAAAGAGCTTATCAAACCAGCCTCTACCGTTGCCTTTTCCTTCCTTGTGGGTTTTCAGACACGTAAAGCCTCGGTTGTCAGTTTCTCTCTCTGTCTAACTCAATAGTGCAAACTTTTAGGCAGTTACAGGTGTTAATATCAAACACAGAAACCAGACATGCAAATTCCCTGAGCAGATGAAACCAGTTAGTCATACACACAAAGCTTAATTTAGCTTATTTTGCTGACAAGCTAGTTTAACTTGACTAGCTGACAAGCTAGTCACTTCTTGCTTATGCTTCTGAAAATCGTAAGTGAAACTTAAATAGTTCCTGAAAATTGATACGAAGCAACCACTAACCAATTCCCTTTCACTTAAGAAAATTCTAATATTGTAACCAATTACTGTTAAGAATAAACACTGCCTTCACACTATATCAGCTGCTTTATAACAACATATCTCTGAGCCTCATGTTTTGGTTTGAGGATGCCCAGCTTGCAAACTGTCTTTTTGGTTTGTGCACATGAAACTATTACTAATTACTACTTAAATTATTTGTTGGTTTCATTTGTTTTTTAATCAACTTTTGACACAGGCAAAGGGGAGAGGCAGGATGACCAGTCTCACAGGCAGCCATCTAGCAAGGTTACCCAGTCCACCCTTGAGGGATTGATTTTCACCTAAGAAAGCAATAACAAGTTTCTTGGGGCAACAAAGTTAATGCCACCATTTGAAGTATCAGTCCCTCTGTATCATGATATGTGGAGGCATTTACTTGAGGCCCAAGCACATTAACTAGGGTTCTCACATTATTTAAACAATTTGGTAACTTGGGCAGTTTTTTTTGTGTGGCAGGGTGGGGACAGGGTGTACAGGGATTAAATATTCATCTCATTGTCCCAGACACCCCTTTGGATTAGATAATGAGCTACTGGTCTCCAAAGGTGTAACCCGCACATACTGCTGAGGATCTGGGTAGCTTGATGTTTGCTGGTGTTAGCAACTACTTATGCAACATCAAGAAGACAGTAGGCTGCTTTCCCCAACTGAGTAATTTGGACAATGAGAAGAGGGTATTATTTCTTTAGTGTTAGAAGTTCAACCAACACTTTCCTCCACAAGTGTTTCCTAAACAGGGACAAACCAGAGTTCTGTCCTGAATATTAATAAAGAAACACCCACACTGAAAAAGTGATGGGACCCTGGACTTGGCATCTACCAAATACAAGATGTGACTGGTAACATACCTGAACACCCGACCCAGGAAATCACATCCACATTACTCCTATTGCCCTAGGTGCACCTCCACATCCACCTCTTAAACCCTCTCCCCCCATAGGAAAGTTGAGTAAAACATACAACCACCTGAAGACCCACCAGCAAGCAACAAAGCTAAAGCACAACTTTCCCACTTGGGTAGATCTGACCCAAGACACTCGCCAGGAGCTCTGAAATCAATCTCTTATCCAAGAGCACTCCTTCTCTCCCTAAAACCTATCCAAAAGTCAGTGGCCATAGCCATGCTATTGTGCTTTTAAAGCCAATTGTTTTATAAAATTCCTTTGAGGGTGAACCCAACACACAGGCACTTGGATAGATGAAAAGCAAAGATTTTTTTTTGTTGCAGTTCTAAATGAGAAAGGAGTTCAGACAAGGCCACAAAGGAGTTTACACACTGGGACCGGAAAAGAGAAAGCTGGAGTTGTAGGGGGAAGCCTCGATATGGCAATTAGGTTGGTATAAGTAGGTTCCTCTGGGGCTCCCTATGGATTGTCTATTATGGATAATTTCACAGGTTTCTGGGGAAAGGGGCTGCCCATAGTTGTTTGATACCTGGCCCTGGGACAATTAAGGTGGGTGTATAATGGCCCAGAGTGTGAGAGTCTACTAAAGGAAGTGGGTGGTGTATGGCCTTAATCATTTGCTCAAAAATAGAAACTGACTTCTAGCCAAAGTCTCAAATCTGAATCAAGACAGAATTAAACAACAGCAATTAAGTCTTGTGTGAAAATATTCAAGAAGTTAGGAAGAAATTAATACAAATTACATATCAATCAGAGCCCAACCTTGGCCTTCCAGAATTCTAAACTATAAAGACTTTCAAAAGCACTCTGAAAATTCAAATTTATAATAAACAAAAGTAAAAAAATAGAAGGAAAGAAAACTACAAAATAGTAAAAAGAAAATGAAACAAAGAAAAACAAGCAAGAAAGAAACAGAAAGTAAAAGAAAGAAAGGAAGGAAGAAGGAAAAGAAGGAAGAAAAAAGGACTATCATGAGTAAAGTAACACAAGAACTAATAAGCAATAGGATTGGATGCCAGAAAAATCTAAGAAAATGGATTGACAAGAAGAAAAATACTAAAAACATGTGACTTAGAGATTTTAAATATATAATAATTTAAGTTTTTAAAAATTTCCTTGCTCAATAGATTAAAATTCATATCAGACAAAATGTAAATTTGTAAACCAGAACATGGGCATAAGAAATAAATATAATTCTGCACACTGTTTGAAAGATAAGATTGAGAGATATGAAAAATAGAAAGAAGAGGTCTAATATCAAATTCCAGGATTTTATCACCAACAAAACGACAGCAAAAACAACTTCAAATATATAAATCGAAATGTCACAGAGTATAAATAAAGAACTGAGTAACACTCTATAATTGGAAACTGTTCACATATTTCTCTCAGGAATTATTATATCAGTAATAAAAGAATTCATAAAGATTTAAAGGATTTGAATAGCATAATTAATACTCGATTTTTATGAACAGAATATTCTAAAGCACCCTGGTAACATATTTGAAGACTAACCATACTTTAGGCCATAATATAGGTTCTAACAAATTCCAAGGAATCTGTAGCATACAAAATACATTTTTTGGACAAAATTAATTAACTTAAAAATTTTTTAAATGTTACTAAAAAAACCTCATAGTTATAGAAATTGAAAGCTATTTTAAGTATATAATTAAAGGAAGAAAAATAACAATAGAGATGATATAGAGATCATATAATATTTATAATTCAACAAATAAAAATATAATCTATTAAAACATAATTTGGAAACATGGATGGACATAGACATGGTCATACTGAGTGAAATAAGTCAGACAGAGAAAGACAAATATTATATGATATGGCTTATACATGGAATCTAAATAAGGGTAAAAATGAAACTTATGTAAGAAACAGAAATAGAGTCACAGATGTAGAAAACAAACTTATGGTTACCAGACAGTAAGGGGGGAAGAACAAACTGAGAGATTGGGTTTGACATATACATACTACTACGTATAAAATAGATAACTAATAAAGACCCACTGTATAGCACAGGGAACTCTACTCAATACTCTGTAATGGCCTATATGAGAAAAAAAATCTAAAAAAGAATGGATATATTTATAAGTGATTCATTTTGCTGTATAGCAGAAAGTAACACAACATTGTAAATCAACTAGTCTCCAAAAATATATTTACAAACTTATAGTATGCAAATAAGGAGATAATTGAGGGCATTTAGAGTCAATTTCTTTTAAAACAAAATGGTCTTTTAAAGGGGAAAAATAAAATAGAACAAAATTAAAAAGTTTTAAAAAGTTAAAAGAAAAAAAAAGAAAGAAAGAAAAAAGACCAACAGAGTAGTGGGAAAATGCAATGAAGAAGATTAAAAATAAACAAGACCAAAACCTTTATAAAGAAGATAAAACCTTGGCCTCACTGATGAAGACAGGAACTGGAAGAGGCAAAATACTTAATGTAAGTAAAAAGGGGTATGTAAGTGCAGAAGCAGCAGTAATTTTTAAAGAAAAAAACTTATAAACAGTTATTTTTACAAACTTGAAATATTAGGGAGAACATATATTTTCACAGAAAATGTACTACCTCCAAGAAGTGTCTTAGGAAGAAATATAAACTCAGAACAGAACTCTAAGCATTAAAAAAATTATATTAGAATTTAAATACTGAGACATATAATTAACATAATATCCAATCATTTTACAATCAAATTTACCAAATTCTAAAGGAAAGGATAATTTAAAACATATACCACTACATAGGATTTGGTCTCTTTGTTTAACCTTAAACATCCTCTAATTTATTCAAATAAATCTATACAGTTATTGTAATATCCCAATCTAATCTATACATACTTGAAAATTCTAAACAAAATATTGAAAACTAACTCTACATTAAAATTCAAAATTTCTTTTTCGTTTATATGTATACAGGAAATTTCCATTATAATCTAGTTTGTGTTATAAAGGAAGTGGAAATTTGGCGTCTTTTGTGTTTCCATACAAATTTTAAAATTATTTGTAAAAAATGTCATGGGTATTTTGATAAGGATTTCACTGAATCTGCAGATTGTCTGGGGTATTATGGTCATTTTAACAATATTAATTCTTCCAATCCAAGAACTCAGTATATCATTCCATCTGTTTGTGCCATCTTCCATTTCCTTCACCAGTGTCCTATAGTTTTCAAAGTACAGGTCTTCTACCTCCTTGTATAGGTTTATTCATAGGTATTTTATTCTTTTTGAGGTGATGGTAAATGGGATTGTTTCCTTAGCTTCCCTTTCTGAAAGTTCATAGTTAGTGTGTAGAAATGAAACAGAATTTCCATATGTTACTTTTGTATCTTGCAACTTTACTGAATTCATTGATGAGCTCTACTAGGTTTCAAGTAGTGTCTTTTGGATTTTCTATGTATAGTATTATGTCATCTGCAAACAGTGACAGTTTTACTTCTTCCAATATGATTTGGATTCCTTTGATTTCTTTTTCCTGTCTGATTGCTGTGGCTAGGACTGCCGATACCATGTTGAATAAAAGTGGTCCGATACTATGCTGAATAAAAGTGGTCGCAGTAGGCATCCTTGTTTTCTTACTGATCTTAGAAGAAATACTTTCAGATTTTCACTTTGAATATGATGTTAGATGTGGGTTTGTCATATACAGCCTTTATTATGTTGAGGTATGTTGCTTCTATGCCCACTTACTGGAGAGTTTTTATGTATGTTGAAGTTTGAAAAAGATTTTTCTGCATCTATTGAGATGATCATATGATTTTTTTTAAACATCTTTATTGGAGTATAATTGCTTTACAATGGTGTGTTAGTTTCTGCTTTATAACAAAGTGAATCAGTTATACATATACATATGTTCCCACATCTCTTCCCTCTTGCATCTCCCTCCCTCCCAATCCCACCCTTCTAGGTGGTCACAAACCACTGAGCTGATCTCCCTGTGCTATGCGGCTGCTTCCCATTAACTATCTATTTTACGTTTGCTAGTGTATATATGTCCATGCCACTCTCTCACTTTGTCACAGCTTACCCTTCCTCCTCCCCATATCCTCAAGTCCATTCTCTAGTAGATCTGTGTCTTTATTCTCATCTTACCCCTAGGTTCTTCATGAACTTTTTTTTTCTTAGATTCTAGATCACATGATTTTTATTCTTTTTTTTTAACATCTTTATTTTAGCATAATTGCTTTACAATGTTGTGTTAGTTTCTGCTGTATAACAAAATGAATCAGCAATACAGATACATATATCCCCATATACATGCCCTCTTGTGTCTCCCTCCTATCTTCCCTATCCTAGCCCTCTAGGTGGTTACAAAGCACTGAGCTGATCTCCCTGTGCTATGTGGCTGCTTCCCACTAGATATCTATTTTACATCTGGTAGTGTATATATGAAAATGTCACTCTCTCACTTCGTCCCAGCTTATCCTTCCTCTTCCCTGTGCCCTCAAGGCCATTCTCTATGTCTGCGTCTTTATTCTTGTCCCACCCCTAGGTTCTTCAGAACCTTTTTTTTTTTTTTTTAGATTCTCTCTCTCTATATATATATGTGTGTGTTAGTATATGGTATTTTTTTTCACTCTCTGTATGACAGACACTAGGTCCATCCATCTCAGTACAAGTAACTCAATTTCATTCCTTTTTATGGCTGAGTAATATTCCATTAAATGTATGTGTCATATCTTCTTTATCTATTCATCTGTTGATGGACAGCTTGCTTCCATGTCCTGTCTATTGTAAATAGTGCTGCAATGAACAATGTGGTACATGACTCTCTTTGAATTATGGTTTTCTCAGGATATATGTGCAGTAGTGGGATTGCTAGGTTGTACAGTATTTCTACTTTTAGTTTTTTTAAGGAACCTCTATACTGTTCTCCACAGTGGCTCTATCACTATACATTCCCACCAACACTGCAAGAGGGTTCCATTTTCTCCACACTCTCTCCAGTATTTATTGTTTGTAGATATTTTGAGGATGGACAATCTGTCCAGTGTAAAGTGATACCTCATTGCAGTTTTGATTTGCCTTTCTCTAATTAGAAATATTAGATTAGTGACTAATGATGGTTGATCATCCATTCATGTGTTTGTTGGTAATCTGAAATTCTTCTTTGGAGAAATGTCTATTTAGGTCTTCTGCCCATTTTTTTGATTGCGTTGTTTGTCTTTTTTGATATTGAGCTGCATGAGCTGCTTGTATATCTTGGGGATTAATCCTCCGTCAGTTGCTTCATTTGCAAATATTTTCTGCCTTTCTGAGGGTTGTCTTTTTGTATTGATTATGTTTTCCTATGCTGTACAACAGCTTTAAAGTTTCATTAGGTCCCATTTGTTTATTTCTGTTTTTATTTCCATTTCTCTAGAAGGTAGGTCAAAAAGGATCTAGCTGTGATTTATGTCATAGGAGGGTTCTGCCTATGTCTTCCTCTAAGAGTTTTATAGTGTCTGCTCTTACATTTAGGTCTTTAATCCATTTTGAGTTTAATTTTGTGTATGGTGTTAGGGAGTGTTCTAATTTCATTCTTTTACATGTAGCTGCCCAGTTTTCCCAGCACCACTTATTGAAGAGGCTGTTTTTTCTCCATTGTATATTCTTGCCTCCTTTATCAAAGATAGGTAACCATATGTGTGTGAGTTTAGCACTGGGCTTTCTATCCTGTTCCATAGATCTATATTTCTGTTTTTATGTCAGTACCATACTGTCTTGATTATTGTAGTTTGTAGTATAGTCTGAAGTCCGGGAGCCTGATTCCTCCAGCTCCGTTTTTCTTTCTCAAGATTGTTTGGCTATTCGGGGTCTTTTGTGTTTCCATACAAATTGTGAAATTTTTTGTCCTATTTCTGTGAAAAATGCCAGTGGTAGTTTGATAGGGATTGCATTGAATCTGTAGATTGCTTTGTGTAGTAGAGTCATTTTCACAATGTTGATTCTTCTAATCCAAGAACATGGTATATCTCTCCATCTTTTGTATCATCTTTAATTTCTTTCATCAGTGTCTTATAGTCTTCTGGATACAGGTGTTTTGTCTCCTTAGGTGGGTTTATTCCTAGTTATTTTATTCTTTTTGTTGCAGTGGTAAATGGGAGTATTTCCTTAATTTCTTTTTCAGATATTTCTTCATCAGTGTATAGGAATGCAAGAGATTTCTGTGCATTAATTTTGTATCCTGATCCTGCACCAAATTCATTGATTAGCTCTAGTAGTTTTCTGGTAGCATCTTTGGAAATCTCTATGTATAGTATCATGTCAACTGCAAACAATGACAGTTTTCATTCTTCTATTCCAATTTGGATTTCTTTTATTTCTTTTTCTTCTTTGATTTTTGTGGCTAAAACTTCCAAAATTATGTTGAATAATAATGGTGAGAGAGGGCAACCTTGTCTTCTTCCTGATCTTTTTGGAAATGTTTTCAATTTTTCACCATTGACAATGATATTGTCTATGGGTTTGTCATATATGACCTTTATTATGTTGAGATAAATTCCTACTATGCCTACATTCTGGAGGGTTTTTATCATAAATCGGTGTTGAATTTTGTCAAAAGCTTTTTCTGCATCTGCTGAGATGATCATATGTTTTTTATCCTTCAGTTTGTTAATATGGTGTACCACATTGAATGATTTGCATATATTGAAGAATCCTTGCATTCCTGGAATAAATCACACTTGATCATGGTGTATGATCTTTAAATGTGCTCTTGGATTCTGTTTGCTACTGTATTGTTGAGGCTGATGCATCTATGTTCATCAGTGATATTGGCCTGTAGTTTTATTTTTTTGTGACATCTTTGTCTTGTTTTGATATTCAGGGTGATAGTAGCCTCATAGTATGAGTTTGGGAGTGTTTCTCCCTCCGCTATATTTTGAAATAGTTTGAGAAGGATACATGTCAGCTCTTCTCTAACTTTTTGATAGAATTCGCCTGTGAAGCCATCTTGTCCTGGGCTTCTGTTTGTTGGAAGATTTTTAATCACAGTTTCAATTTCAATGCTTGTAATTGGTCTCTTTATGTTTTCCATTTCTTACTGGTTCAGTCTCGGAAGGTGGTGCTTTTCTAATAATGTGTCCATTTCTTCCAGGTTGTCCATTTTATTGGCATAGAGTAGCTTGTAGTTATCTCTCATGATCCTTTGTATTTCTGCAATGTCAGTTGTTACTTCTCCTTTTTCATTTCTAATTCTGTTGATTTGAGTCTTCTTTTTTTTTTTCCTTGATGATTCTGGCTAATGCTTTAACAATTTTGTTTATCTTCTCAAAGAACCAGCTTTTAGTCTTCTTGATCTTTGCTGTTGTTTTCTTCATTTCTTTCTTCTTGATCTTTGCTGTTGTTTTCTTCATTTCTTTCTCATTTATTTCTAATCTGACCTTTATGATTTCTTTCCTTCTGCTAACTTTAGGGGTATTTTTTGTTCTTCTTTCTCTAATTGCTTTAGGTGTAAGTTTAAGTTGTTTACTTGAGATGTTTCCTGTTTCTTAAGGTAGGCTTGTATTGCTATAACTTCCCTCTTAGAAGGGATATCGAGTCTCATAGCATTGTGGTCAGAAAAGATACATGATACAATTTCAATTTTATTAAATTTACCAATGCTTGATTTGTCACCCAAGATATGATCTATCCTGGAGAATGTTCCACAAGCACTTGAGAAGTAAGTGTGTTCTGTTGTTTTTGGATGGAATGTCCTATAAATATCATTTAAATCCATCTTCTTTAATGGATCATTAAAGTTGTGTTTCCTTATTTATTTTCATTTTGGTTGATCTGTCCATTGGTGAAAGTGGGATGTTAAAGTCCTCTGATATGATTGTGTTACTGTTGATTTCCCCTTTTATGGCTGTTAGTATTTGCCTTATGTATATAGGTGCTCCTATGTTGGTTGCATAAATATTTACAATTATTATATCTTCTTCTTATATTAATCCCTTGATCATTATGTAATGTCCTTTTTGTCTCTTGTATTATTCTTAAGTCTATTTTGTCTGATATGAGAGTTCCTACTCCAGTTTTCTTTTGATTTCCATTTGCATGGAATATCTTTTTCCATCCTCTCCCTTTCAGTCTGTATGTGTCCCTAGGTCTGAAGTCAGTCTCTTTTAAGCAGCATATATATGGGTCTTGTTTTTGTATACATATAGCCAGTCTATGTCTTTTGGTTGGAGCATTATTCCATTTACATTTAAGGTAATTATCGATGTGTAAGTTCCTATGACCATTTTATTAATCGATTTTGGTTTGTTTTTGTAGGTCTTTCCCTTCTCTTGTGTTTCCTGACTAGAGAAGTTCCTTTAGCATTTGTTGTAAAGCTGATTTGTGGTGCTGACTTCTCTTAGCTTTTGCTTGTCTGTAAAGGTTGTAATTTCTCCATCAAATCTCAATGATATCCTTGCTGGGTAGCATAATCTTGGTTGTAGTTTATTCTGTTTCATCATTTTAAATATGTCCTGCCACAGCCTTCTGGCTTACAGAATTTCTACTGAAAGATCAGTTGTTAAGCTTATAGGGATTCCCTTGTATGTTATTTGTTGCTTTTCTCTTCCTGCTTTTAATATTTTTTTCATTGTATTTAATGTTTGATAGCTTGATTAATATGTGTCTTGTCATGTTCCTCTCAGATTTATCCTGTTTGGGATTCTCTGCATTTCCTGGACTTGATTGGCTATTTCCACTCCTATTTTAGGGAAGTTTTCAACTATAATCTCTTCAAATATTTTCCCAGTCCCTTTCTTTTTCTCTTCGTCATCTGGGACCCCTATAATTCGACTGTTGTTGCATTTCATATTGTCCCAGAGGTCTCTGAGTCTGTCTCAATTCTTTTCATTCCTTTTTCTTTATTCTGCTCTGCAGTAGTCATTTCCACTATTTTATCTTCCAGGTCACTTATCCGTTCTTTTGCCTCAGTTATTCAGCTATTGTTTCCTTCTAGAGAAGTTATAATTTCATTTATTGTGTTTTTCAGCATTCTTTGTGTGATCTTTAGTAATTTTGGTTCCTTGTTTAACGTTTTTTGTTTTTACTCCATTCACTTTCCAAGATTTTGGATGACTTTTACTATCATTACTTTGAATTCTTTTTCAGGTAGACCACCTATTTCCTCTTCATTTGGTTGGTCTGGTGCGTTTTTACTTTGCTCTTTCAACTGCTGTGTATTTCTCTATCTTCTCATTTTGCTTAACTTACTGTGTTTGGTGTCTCTTTTTCACAGCCTGCAGGTTTATAGTTCCCATTGTTTTTGGTGCCTGCCCTCAGTGGGTGAGATTGGTTCAGTGGGTTGTGTAGGCTTCCTCTTGGAGGGGACTGGTGCCTGTGTTCTTGTGGCTGAGGCTGGCTCTTGTGTTTCTGGTGGGCAGGACCATGTCCGGTGGTGTGTTTTGGGATGTCTGTGAACTTATGATTTTAGGCAGTCTCTCTGTTAATGGCTGGTGTTTTGTTCCTGTCTTGCTAGTTGTTTGGCATCAGTTGTCCAACACTGTATCTTGCTGGCCTTTGAGTGGAGCTGGGTCTTCGTGTTGAGATGGAGATCTCAGGGAGTGCTCTCACTGATTAATATTACATGGGGCTTCTAAGTCTCTGATGGTCCAATATCCTGAACTCATCTCTCCCGCTTCAGAGGCTCAGGTCTGCCAACCAGCTAGAGCACCAAGACTGTGTCAGCCATATAGCTCTAAAGAAAATGGAGGAAAAATAATAGAGAAATAAAATAAAATAAAATAAACATTAAAAATATTATTAAAAATAATAAAACAATTTAAAATGTTAAAAAAAAAAAGGAAGAGAGTAACCAAACCGATAAACAAATCCACCAATGATAAAAAGCACTAAAAACTATACTAAGGTAAACATAAAAATCAGAAACTAGTCAATTGCATACATCACATTCCAAGTCTCCAGTTGCTCCCAAAGTCCATCACCTCAATTTTGGGATGATTCATTGTCTCTCCAGGTATTCCTCAGATGCTGGGCACATCAAGTTGATTGTGGAGATTTAATCTGCTGCTCCTGAGGCTGCATAGAGAAATTTCCCTTTCTCTTCTTTGTTCACATAGCTCCTGGAATTTGGCTTTGGATTTGCCCTCTCCTCTTTGCCCCCTCCTGCATGTAGGTCGCCCTCTGATATCTGTTCTTCACCCAGACAGGAGGAGGTTAAAAGAGTGGCTGATTAGGGGTATCTGGCTCACTCAGGATTGGGAGATGGAGGGTTATGGAAGGCAGGGAGAGCCTGTGGTAGCAGATACCAGCAAGAATTTGCAACAGCCTGAGGCATGCTGTATGTTACACAGGGGAAGTTGTCCCTGAATCATGGGCCCCTGGCAGTGATGGGCTACACAGACTCCCAGGAGGGGTGGTGTGGTTAGTGACCTGTGCTTTCACACAGTATTCTTGGTGACTGCAGCAGCAGCCTTAATGTTTCATGTCCATTTTTGGTGTCCATACTGATAACCACAGCTCATGCCTGTTTCTGAAACTCGTTTAGGCAGTGCTCTGAATCCCCTCTCCTTGCCCACCCTAAAACAATGGTTTCTTGACTCTTAGGCAGTTCGAAACTTTAGCCCCCTTCAGGCTGTGTTCATGCAGCCAACCTCAGTTCTCTCCCTGGGATCTGATCTCTGAAGCCTGAGCCTGAGCCTCAGCTCCCAGCCCCCATCCACCCTGGCAGGTGAATAGACAAGCCTCTCAGGCTGGTGAGTGATGGTTGGCACCAATCCTCTGTGTGGGAATCTATACTCTGCCCTTGCACCCCTGTTGCTGTGATCTCCTCCATGGCTTCAAAGCTTTCCCCCTGCCCACCTCCCATTTCCACCAGTGAAGGGGCTTCCTAGTGTTTGGGAACTTTCCCTCCTTCACAGCTCCCTCCCAGAGGTGCAGGTCCTGTCCCTATTCTTTTGTCTCTGTTTTTTTTTTTTTTTTCTTTTTTCTTTTGCTCTAGCCAGGTACGTGGGGAGTTTCTTGCTTTTGGGGAAGTCTGAAGTCTTCTGACAGTGTTCAGTAGGTGTTCTGTAGGAGTTGTTCCACATGTAGATTATTTTTGATCTATTTGTGGGGAGGAAGGTGATCTCCACATCTTACATCTTACTCTATCTTGAAGGACCTCTCTCGATTTTTATTCTTCAGTTTATTAATGTGGTGTATCACATTGTTTGAAGGAGAAAAAGATAAATGGAGGAATCACACTCCCTGACTTCAGACTATACTACAAATCTACAGTTATTAAAATAGTATGGTAGTGACACAAAAACAGACATTTTTTTTTTTTTTTCTTTTTTCTTTTGCTCTACCCAGGTACGTGGGGAGTTTCTTGCTTTGGGGGAAGTCTGAAGTCTTCTGACAGTGTTCAGTAGGTGTTCTGTAGGAGTTGTTCCACATGTAGATTATTTTTGATCTATTTGTGGGGAGGAAGGTGATCTCCACATCTTACATCTTACTCTATCTTGAAGGACCTCTCTCGATTTTTATTCTTCAGTTTATTAATGTGGTGTATCACATTGTTTGAAGGAGAAAAAGATAAATGGAGGAATCACACTCCCTGACTTCAGACTATACTACAAATCTACAGTTATTAAAATAGTATGGTAGTGACACAAAAACAGACACATAAATCAATGGAATAGAATAGACAGTCTAGAATTAAAGCCATGTACTTATTGTCAAATTCGTCTATGACAAAGGAGGCAAGAATATACAATGAAGATAAGACAAACTTTCAGTTAGTGAGACTGGGAAAACTGGTGAGCTACAGGTAAAATATGAAATTAGAACACTCTAACACCATATATAAAAATAAACTCAAAATGGATTAAAGACCAAATGTAAGACTGGATACTATAAAACCTCTAGAAGAAAACATAGGCAGAATACTCCTTGAAAGAAATTGTAGCAATATTTATTTGCATCTGTCTCTTAAAGAAAATGAAATAAATGCAAAGCTAAATGAATAGGACCTAATTAAACACAAAAGCTTTTACAGAGCAAAGGTAAACATCAACAGCATGAAAGGACAGCTATTGAATGTGAAAAAAATATTTGCAAATGATATGACTGATAAAGGGTTAATATGCAAAATATATAAACAACTCATACAATGCAATATCAAAACACAACCTGACTAAAACATGTGAAGAAGGCCAGAATGGACATTTTTCCAAAGAGGACATGCAGACAGACAATAGGCACATGAAAAGATTCTCAGCATCATTAAGCATCAAGGCAATGCAAATCAAAACCACAGTGAGATATCACCTCACACCTGTCAGAATGGTTATCATCAAAAAGACCCCAAATAACAAATATTAGTGAGGATGTAGAGAAAAGGGAACCCTTGTACACTTTTGGTAGGAATACCACTGTGGAAAACAGTATAGAGGTTTCCCAAAAAACTAAAAATAGAACTACCCTATGATCTAGCAATTTAATTTCTTGGTATATATCCAAAAAAACAAACAAAAACAAAAACACTAATTCCAAAAGATACACACATCCCAATGTTCAGAGCAGCATTATTTAAAATTGCCAATATATGGAAGGAACCTAAGTGTCCATCAACAGAAGAATGGATGAAGAAGAAGAAGTAGTATATATATATATATATATATATATATATATAATGGAATACTACTCAGCCATAAAAAAGAATGAAATTTTGCCATATCATGTAAGTCAGACAGAGAAAAACAAATACTGTAAGTTATCACTTCTTTGTGGAATCTAAAAAATGAAACAGAAAAATATAGCAAAAAAGAAACAGACTCACAGATAGGGAACAAATTAGTGGTTACCAGTGGAGAGAAGGAAGAGGAGAGTGGCAATGCAGGGGTACGGAATTAAGAGGTACAAACTATTATGTATAAAATAAACTATAAAGATATATTGTACACCACAGAATATAGCAAATATTTTATAATAACTATAAATGGAGTATAACCTTTAAAAATTGTGAATTACTTTATTGTACATCTCTAACTTATATAATATTGTACATCAACTATACTTCAATAAAAAAATGTTTAAAATATTAAAAATAAAAATAAAGCAGAGCTGGTCTCTGCCCAGCTGTTTAGAACCACAGGAGCTCCAGACTTCTGGTCCAAATATATATCCCTCAGGAAAGAAAAAAAAAAAAAGAAAGGAAAAAAAGAAATGACATGATGATATTTGTATAGGAAATCTACTGATATAGATTTTCTTAGTGAGAACTAAATAGTAAGATAGAGTTTAATAATGTTCCAAAATTATATATGATATATTCTTTTCACAACCTAGGAATAGAAAAAATAAAAGAGAAATTCTCAGTCTTACAAATGATATACAAGTTTCCTTAGATATCATACGAGTTGATTTTTATTTAAAAATATATATACCAAAAAATCAACTGAAATAGTAAAAGAAAAATGACAGTAAAGTTTTAAGGATTGGAAAATCAGAACTCTTGTTTACTTATATATCTGTATTACTCTATTGTTTTATTCAAGGTCATTGTTTCTCTTGATTTCTTCCTCCCTTTTTCTTTCTTTCATCTTTTCACATATTATTATTTTATAATGTGCTTTCCTTATTTTTATTTTTGCTGTTTCTCTCTATTTATTTTAGAAATTTTGTTTTGCTTTGTTTTTACCTTCTTTTTACAATTTTTATTTTATATTGGAGTAGAGTTGATTAACAATTGGTGTTTCAGGTATACAGGAAAATGATTCAGTTATACAAATATACGTATCCATTCTTTTTCAAATTATTTTCCCATTTAGGTTATTATAAAGTATGGGGCAGAGTTCCCTGTGCCATGCAGTAAGTCTTTGTTGGTTATCTATTTATATAAAACACATAGAGCCTAAACAATATGCTACTGAACAACCAATGGATCACTGAAGAAATCAAAGAGGAAATCAAAAATACCTAGAGACAAATAAAAATGAAAGCATGGCAATACAAAATCTATGGGATGCAACAAAAGCAGTTCTAAGAGGGAAGTTTTTAGCAATACCATCTTACCTTAGGAAACAATAAAAATCTCAAATAAACAACCTAAACTTACCCCTAAAGCAACTAGAGAAAGAACAAACAAAACCCAAGTTAGTAGAAGGAAAGAAATCATAAAGATCAGAGCAGAAATAAATGACATAGAGACAAAGAAAACAATAGTAAAGATCAATGAAACTAATATCTGGTTTTTGAAAAGATAAATAAAACTGATAAACTTTTAGCCAGATCATCAAGAAAAAGAGGATGAGGACTCAAATCAATAAAATAAGAAATTAAAAAGGAGAAGTTACAACAGACACCACAGAAATACAAAGATTCATAAGAGACTACTACAAGCAACTCCATGCCAATAAAATGGACAACCTAGAAGAAATGGACAAATTCTTAGAAAAGTACAATCTCCCAAGACTGAACCAGGAAAAAATAGAAAATATGAACTATCACAAGTACTGAAATTAAAACTGTGATTAAAATACTTGCAACCAACAAAAGTCCAGGACCAGGTGGCTTCAGAGGCAAATTCTATCAAACATTTAGAGAAGAGTTAACATCTACCCTTCCTAAACTATTCCAAAATACCTCAAAGGAAGCTATACTACCAAACTCATTCTATGAGGCCAACATCACCTTGATATCTGTTTATTTATTTTTTAATTTGAATTATAATAACATTTTTGAAGGGCTTTATACTTTAGAACTCTGAAAGGCCAATGTTGGGATTTCTGATTTGTAGGTAATTTGTATTATTTTTTTCCAAGTTTTTTTGGCATTTTCGACATAAGACCATTTCATATTTATTCTTAAGCATAGAGCTCACTGATCATACAAACTGTACAAATTCAATATTTTTATATTTGACATTGGTACGGTGTTGTCTTTCTATATCTAAAAAGATGTCATTATCCTTTTATTATAAAGGTTTTAACACATTATCTTCCCTTAATTATCTTCTATGCTTTAGTATAGACTGATCTTTTGAATTAACATCAAAGAAAAGTAATTAAATATAAAAAAGTTTTTTTCTTATTATGTACACAACTAAAAAGTGGACCTTCATAGAATAAATAATTATAATATTTTAGTATGCCTGGGCTGCTGAATGAAACTGTTACAACTGTCAGTCTTTTCCCTGACACTCCATTCCCTGGTGTTGTCTCTCCATAAACGTGAAAGATTCCCTCCCTACATCTGGGATATTCTTTAACATCTCTCAATAATGTTTTATAGTTCTCTGTGTACAGTTCTTGGGCATCTTCTATAAAAATGTATAAGTAGTTATATGAAACATTTTGGTGCTACTTATAATTAAGCCATAATTTAAATTTCAGTTTCTAAGTTATCATGTTGGCTATATAAAAGTAAATTCTTTGGATGTTGACACTTTATCCACTCATTTTGTAAATTATTTTTAAATTATTTGGCTTAATCTTCTGATATACTGTAATATTATGTAATGCTTTGTAAACTTTAAAATGAAATAATAACAAAATATTTTAGACATAGAAAAACATAATACCATAGCAATGTCAATTCTACACAAATTAATATACAGCTTTAATTCAACTCCAAACAAAATACTAACAGATTTTTTAAAACTTGACAAACTCATGACTTTTATTAAACGTTGTTTATGTAACCATTGAGGTAATCATATAGATTTTCTCTTTAGACCATTTTATATGATGAAATAGCAATAGGTTTGAAATATTAAACCATTCATTGTTCTTCATATAAACCACATTTGATCCTGATGTGTTACTTTCTTGATGTGGTGATAGATTCTGTTTCCTAATGCTTTATTGAAAAATGTAGTATCAAATTCATTACAGTTATTTGTCTCTACTATTTCTGTATAATCTTCATCAGGTTGATATACTAATATTGTATTTGCTTTATAAAATTCAATTCATTGTAACTTTATAAAAGTTTAATGTTCCAAATACCTAAACAAAAAGACATGATAAAGGGAATACTGGGTTCTAAAGCCAAATAAAATTTAAATCCTCAGTTCTTCCCTTAGACATTTTCTGATTGTCTGCTGTAATTCATAGGTAAATAAAAATCAACAGATATGGAAGAGAAGGGGTATCTGCCCCTATCATTTTCTCCTTTTCAAGGATAAATGAAGTTTTGTGTTTATATTAACAATCATTCTGCCAGTTTCCACAAAATTATTTCTATTTTAGAATCCAAGTGCTAGTAAAAAATTATCCTCAAGGCTTTTTACTTTTCAGTAAATATTTTAAGTATTCTTTCATTCATCCATAATTTAATCCTTCCAGCCAGCAATGTGTTCATTTAAAAATTTTGAAAATGTACCATACATTAGACTCTGATATAAAATAATGAACAAATGTTTTTATAGAAATAAAGAGACTGAAATCCTGAAGGTAGATGGACTTAGTGTTACATGAGCAGGGGGCAATATATGTTTATCCTGATCACTAGTCTACTATGAGTTCTATAAGATATTGCAGTCTTTTAACTTCTATCTCATTAATGTTTGTTTTTATTATATTTTGTTTATTTTTTAGGTATTATTTGGTTAGTTTAATGGAACTGCAGACATTTCATTTTGGTCAATAATTTGACCACACAAGAGCAACTGTTAAATTGTGGATTGGTGGATCATTTTCAACCATTAAAATTTATGAAAAAACAGACATCAGCATGGTAAATTAGGAGGCAGTATGTATAACCTAAGATACTCATATAAATGCATTAGGTGGTTTTGGACTGACAAATAATTTCAGATCTAATTAGGTTTTAGAAAATAGTAATTATGAATGGTGATTTGCACAATCCCTCTTTCAATTATTTTATTTGCAGGGTCAAAGCTTGCTGATTCATGAAACAGTAAATTTGACAATCTATTTGGAGTATGAAAAATAGTTTTAGTGGAAGGGCACTTTAGAAGACATTTTAGTGCTGTAGAAAATGCTATAGAGAACTTAGTCTTTAATAGTATTTAGCAAAACAAAATCAACCTTGTGGTACTTTACTAATAAATGAAGATTAAAATGTTATATACCATTACTCCAGTGTTTCAAATGTAGCCTAGTATTAGAAATATTGTTCTTGTGTTATCTTTGAAATTAAAAAAATACAATATTCTCAAGAAAGACATGGTTATAATATGTTTATGATTTTCTAAAAAAAGTTGTAATACTTCTGGTAAACATAGAAAATGCAACGTACATGACTTACTAAGTTTCTATTGTCCTTGCTAAACCTTTCTTAAAATGCTTATACATGGACATTTATAAGAATCATTGAATACAATGACAGGGGGATCAGAAAAAGTGACAATAACTGAGAGAGGTTGAATAAATTCTGGAAGCTGCAAAGCAGGTGGATGAGGACAACTAATTATCATAGCAGAAGTAGGTGAAAACCATGCCTATAGTAACAGAAACAATGTTAAGCAATTTATGGCCTAGAACTCAGAATATGCTCAGTAATGAAAGGAACAAAGGGTTTAGTACAACATTGAAAATTAAGTATTCGTATAAAATCTGCAAAAGGAAAAATTCTAGACCTACCTACCAAAATGTCATAAAATTACCCATCTGTAGTGGGTAGAATAGTGACCCCCCAAAAGATGTACCCACATCCTAACTATTGGAACTTGTGAATGTGACTTTATTTGGAAAAGGTATCTTTGAAAAATGTGAGTTAAGCATCTTGAGATGAAGATATCATTCTGGGTTACAAGAGTGGGCTTTAAAGCCACTGACAAGTGTCCTTAAAAGAGAAAGGCAGAGGGAGGTAAGATAGAGAAAAAGAGAAGACACAAACAAAAGTGACAAGGAACAGATTCTCTCCTAGAGACTCTGCAGGGAACACAACTCTGCCTTCACCTTGATCTCAGACTTCTGGCATCCTGAACTATGAAAGAATAATTTTTTGCTAAGTCACTAAGTTTGGATAATTTTTCATAGCAGTCGCAGGAAACTAAAACACAACCCTCCCCCTGATAAAAGAATGGAAGTTTATTCTCTCCAAGAAGGTTGATTCAGAGTATCTGGAAATGTGAAGCATAAGTGAAGGCAAAGGAATATACAAAAAAACAAGTAGGTTAAATGAGAAATTATGCATAATGAACAGTGAAGTATTTGTTACACATGCCATATTTCTGATAATAAGGGGAGCCACCTTAACCCCAGTATACATAAGTTTGGATAATCTTTTTTTAAGAAACATACCAGACCAAAAGAACATGTCAAATGTTGATGGCAGTTAATTTTCCTTAAATAAGAAAAAAAAAATGTGGTGTCAATTTGGGTAATTGATGATGCTTGGGCAATTGATGATGCTCACCAATCACAGCTCCAGTCACCAAAGACAGAGCTTTCATTAAACTCTTTAGAGATGTAACTTGAGTTTAAAGAAACCATGCAGATCCAATACGTTTGAGGAAAGCCGCTAAAATAAAAGAATAAAGTAGATAAAAAGAACATAAAGTAACAGGAAAATCTAATGCACTGCATAAGAAAAAAGAAATTTAATGACTCAGGTTGACAGAGAAGATATTGCTTTATAGACATAAGAATGTATAGAGTGAAATTTTACATAATAAAAAAGGATCTGTTGGGGGTTTAAAATGTTAAAAAAAAAATGAACAAGCATTACAATTGTTGGATATAGAGCCAAGAAAATGTATTTAAAAACTGCACACAGAAATAAAAAAATTGTGGACTAGTAGAGATATTAGAATATTAAAACAAGAAGTCTAACAACTAAATGAAAGGACTATCAAAAATTGAAAACAGGGCTTCCCTGGTGGCGCAGTGGTTGGGAGTCCGCCTGCCGATGCAGGGGATACGGGTTCGTGCCCCGGTCTGGGAAGATCCCACATGCCGCGGAGCGGCTGGGCCCGTGAGCCATGGCCGCTGAGCCTGCGCGTCCGGAGCCTGTGCTCCGCAACGGGAGAGGCCACAACAGTGAGAGGCCCGCGTACCGCAAAAAAAAAAAAAAAAAAAAAATTAAAAAAAAAAAAAAAAAAAAAAAATTGAAAACAGAGAAAAATTACAGAGAATAAATTATCAACTACATAATAAAATTTTCACATATTTGAGGACAGTCAGACTGAAAGGGTCTACTGAGTGTCCAACACAGAGAATTTTTAAAAATTCTATCAATATATCAAGATATGTCATTGTGAAATTTAAAATATCAGAAATAGAAGACAGTATTCCAAAAGCATCCAGAGAAAACATACACACACAGATTTAAATGATTGAAAACTACAGTTTCAGAACACATTAAACAGTCCTGAAATCCACATTATAAAGAACCAAGAAATGAAAAATTCTTAATGCAATTATTTTCTATGGGAGGATTCTATACTAGTCATATAATCAGACAAGCGTGAATGTCAAATAATCCCATTCCTAGATATGCAAATACTCTCAACATTCTCAGAAAGTTACTGAAAGATGAATGTACTTAGTAAAGCAAGAAAGAGGAAGCTGTAGGGTCTAGGGCCTGGGGTTTCCAACACCAAAGGGAAGGACAGAGGCCCCAAGAGGACACTGAAAATCAGTCCTAAGCTGTGTGCTGTGCAACACGTCTGGAGAGCACACAGGTTCAAATTGGATTAAAGAGTGAACCTCAAAATTATTATTGGGAGATGCAGCCTTTGGACAGGAAGTGTGATGGTCATTTAGTGATAAATATTAAAATTAAATAAATAAAAATTAGAAAAAGAAAAGAATCCCCCAAAAATTTAAAGGAAAATACATCATGTGTGATCTAAAAAAAAAAATACAAATAAAATGATTTACAAAAGAGAAGCAGGCTCATAGACTTTGAAAACAAACTTATGGTTACCAAAGGGGAAACACTGTGAGGAGGGATAAATTAGGAGTTTGGGATTGACATATAGACACTGCTATATATAAAATAGATAATCAACAAAGACCTACTCTGTAACACAGGGAACTCTACTCAATATTCTGCAATAACCTATATGGGAAAAGAATCTGAAAAAGAACGGATATATTTGTATGTATAACTGAATCACTTTGCTGTACAACTGAAACTAATGCAACATTGTAAATCAACTATACTACAATATAAAATAAAAAATTAAATTAAAAAAAGTAACATATAAATCCATCAAAACAAATGATCAGCCTAGTTAGATTGACTAACCTGGGGTTATGACTTCAATTGTTTATATGTAGCACAGGTCTTCAGATTTAACTTCTAGAGACTCTCCTCCTTTAACAATTAAAAATTCTTATCCAGAAAAAAAAAAATGAAAATACATCAGAGAATGGTTCGTGTCTCAGTTGTGAATAATATATATATAGTCATAAAGATGAAAATTCTGAAAACTGGTGTAACAAAAAATGTGTTATAAATAATCAAGCTTTGACTGGAAAAGAAGTTCAACTATACCTTCCACAATATTAAGGTCAAAAATGGAAATATCTATACATAATCATATAAATATGTTATTTTCAAATCTGGAGTTAAATACCAACTATCATGAGAAACTGCTAAAGGAGTAAGAATGATTGCCCACGAGAAGAGCATTTTGAATTAGATAGGTAGTTAGAAAATAGATTTTAATTTCATCCTATTCAAAGCACTATTTCAAAAACATTTTCTAAAATTAAATACTTTAATTTCTCATTACTGGTTACCTGTATCTCAAATACAACAAATGAAGACAAAGTTTATGAGGAACAGGTGAAAATAATGCATTGACAGCCCTCAAAGTTCCCTCTTTAGTCCTTTCCACACTTTTTCTTGAGAGAGGTTTTTCCATATTTTTGTACAAAGGTAATGGTATAGAATCACTGAACCACACTGCTTCTGGAAGGGGTGGGAATGTAAGGAGTATTGGGATGTCTTGGAATACAAGACTAGACATTGATACCTACATCTTGAACAAAATAGAAATGATCTACGTTTTACAGATAGGCTGCATATCTGTGGTAGCTTTCAAACAATTTTCTAAGGCAGGGCTTGAAGCAGCAAGGAACCAAACATGCGATTGGACATCTTCTCTTCCCTTTTTCTGCTCAAGAAGAAAGGGACCACAAAGGAGGAATCCTTAAAGAAATGTCCAGGCTACAAGAAGGAAGAAAATAAAATAAAAAATGAATGTGAAGAACTACATTTAGTCGTGCCCTTCCACCATATCTCTAGTTTCATACTCAAGTTCTCTAACTAAAATTAAGACTGTATATATATGTGGAACAAAGTCCCCAATAAGCTTGAGTAGATTGAACAGTTTACCTGTATTTCTCAAAATATGAGGATCACATTCAGTATAACATCAAGATTCTTCAAAAGACACACAGACATACACGCACACACACAGACACACATATATCCTGATTTAACAGAAAATACACCAGTGAAAAAATAAGCCTACCTAGCATAGGCATGCATTTAATGCAATCAAAATTTCCTTAATACTTCTGAGATTTCCAATCAGTCTCCAACTGTGTAGTAACAGCATGATATCTTCATTAGCAATAGAATGAGATAGCAAGTAACCAAAAGAAAAACATGCATTAACATGCTACTATATGCTAGATACTGTGTTAGTTCTTACTACTTTGCCACTTTAGACATACAAATATAAAATGCTTTCCATTCATAATGTGAAATTTTATTTTAGATGTATTTTAGGTTAACCAAACAGATATTCCACTTGTGGATACAATGCTCTATGTTCACAATATATATGTATACTCAATAAAATTATCCTTCTTTATAGAAGCATGGATTGTTTAGACAGTCATTCCAGGCCACAGTCGTACCATGATTTACACCTTGTATGGTTATTGGCAGATTCAGGATGATTGGTATGTTTGCAAATTATATATCCAATAAAGACCTAGTATCCAGAATACACAAAAAAACACTTGCAACTCAATAACAAAAATACAAACCTAATTTAATCTTTAAAACAAATCTCTGAAGTAGGTATTACTTATTTTATAACTGGGGAAAGTGAAGATTCTAGACAGGTTAATCTGTAAATCTACTCCAGAACCTGTGCTCCTAACATGCTTCTCCACATGGCAAGTTACCCCACAATATGAGGGCAGTGTTTAAGTTCCAAAAGAGAAGCTCAGAGAACACATCTGGTGAGTTTCCAGGAGTAAAGGTCAGTGGGTTTCCGAGAAGCAAAGAAAAACTTTGTAGGAGAATATTCATTTTTTGTTTTTTTTTTTTTCCCCTCCATTGTTATATAATACCTACATAAATTCTGTTTTGCTTCTTGGCCTGCAAAGCTTATTTACTGTCTGCCTGTTACAGGAAAAAACAAAAACAAAAAACAAAAAAACAGGCTGACCCTTGTTTTGAAAAATCATAATACATAAAGAAAAACTCATATATAGTAAATTTGTCAATATAATTATCTTTTTAATTAACACTTTATTTTGAAGTAGTATAAAGTTCACAGAAAAATTGAGAGGGGAGGTCAGAGAATTTTCATGTACCTCCTGCTCCCACACATTTATAGCTTCACCCTTTGTTAACTTTCCCCACAATAGCGGTATATTTGTCACAATTGATAAACTACATCAACAAATTAGAATAACCCCAAATCCATAGTTTACTTTACTCTTTACATTTGGTAATGTACATCCTATGAGTTTGGACAAGTGTATAATAGCATGTATCCATCATTATGTTATCATACAGAGTATGTTCACTGCCCTAAATATCCTTTATGCTTTGCCTCTTCATACATCCCCAATCCCCAGCTCCTGGAAACCCCTGATATTTTTACTGTTTCCATTGTTTTGTATGTTCCAGATTTCATATAGTTGAAATCATACAGTATGTAGTCTTTTCAGTTGGCACCCTTCACTTAGTAATATGCATTTAAGATTCTTCCATGCCTTTTCATTTTTTTTTCTCTTATTTGTGGATTTATTTATATTTATTCTATTAATCTTTTTTCCCTAGTATCAAAGATTAATTTAGTAGAATTTTCCTTCCAGTTTTACTGAGATATAATTGTCATACAGCACTGTATAAGTTTAAATTGTACAGCATAATTATTTGACTTACATATATCATGAAATGATTATCACATTAATTTTAGCGAACATCCATCATCTTATAAAGGTACAAAATAAAAGAAAAAGAACAATTTTTTTTTTGCTTGTGACCTCATAGGATTTACTCTCTTTCAGCTATAACTTAGAGCAGTGTTAGTTATATTAATCATGTGACTAGTACCTATTCCTAGTACATATTAATCTTATAAAACTGTACTTTTATTTTTTTTTGCGGTACGCGGGCCTCTCACTGTTGTGGCCTCTCCCGTTGCGGAGCACAGGCTCTGGACGCGCAGGCTCAGCGGCCATGGCTCACGGGCCCAGCCACTCCGCAGCACGTGGGATCCTCCCGGATCAGGGCACGAACCCACGTTCCCTGCACCAGCAGGTGGACTCTCAACCACTGCGCCACCAGGGAAGCCCCCTCATTTTGTCTTTTTAAACACATGCTATAGGACTTTTAATTTAGTTTTCTTTTTATTATTATTTACATATTAATATCATTTTATACAACTGTCGTATTTCTACCTCTCAACTATAATCACTTACAATGAATGTTTTATTTCTATTAGTGTTTTCCTATATTTTTAAATATTCTTACATCTTGTAATTATTATCAATTTTATCTGGAGAAACATCTGTCTCACATTAAGCGTATACATATATATCACATAAATATATATATATATATATATGAATAAAAGTAATGTCCTATATTTTTAAATATTCTTACATCTTGTAATTATTATCAATTTTATCTGGAGAAACATCTGTCTCACATTAAGCGTATACATATATATCACATAAATATATATATATATGAATAAAAGTAATAGATGAATAGCAAGTGGTTATTGCAGTAATTTTCTTTTGCACAAATAATAATTTAATTGAGGTTTTCCATACATGTTACAAAGGAAATGAATGGTACAAAATAATGTAAGTTACACAGAGATGTCATCCAGTGTGGGATTTCAGGATAGATTCTCTAAGGGAGCACAGAGACCGTTTTGCAGCCTTCAAATGTATAGGTCTGAAATATTCCTATGGGAAATCATAGCCCAGTTAGGTTGGAAAAGGCCACACAGGCCAACCAACAGAGCAGCCTCTGCTCTAACACAATGTCATATGGTTGCTCTCTTTGGTATTATGACTCAGTAGTTATAGAGAGAGCTGGAGAGTTTGTATTTCAAACCAGGTGATTCTATTGCTGCTTCTCTGTGAACCACATCAGGTAGCACTACTTCATTAGTCATTTTAAAAGACCTAAATAAATGGAGATCTATAACTATTTTCTTTTTATATAGATATGCAGCCAAATTTATTGATTTAATTTTTTTCTCTATACATTTATAGAGCAAAGCTTATTAAGATATATCATGGGGCTTCCCTGGTGGCGCAGTGGTTGAGAATCTGCCTGCTAATGCAGGGGACACTGGTTCGAGCCCTAGTCTGGGAAGATCCCACATGTCACGGAGCAACTAGGCCTGTGAGCCACAACTACTGAGCCTGCGCGTCTGGAGCCTGTGCTCTACAACAAGAGAGGCCACGATAGTGAGAGGCCCACACACTGTGATGAAGAGTTGAAGAGTGGCCCCAGCTTGCCACAACTAGAGAAAGCCCTCACACAGAAATGAAGACCCAACACAGCAAAAATAAATAAATAAATTAATAAACTCCTATCCCAACATCTTCTTTAAAAAAAAAAAAAAAGATATATCATGGCATTTTGAAGACAGTATTTGGTGTAGTAATTAGCATAATTACTCTTATCAGCTGATATTATATGCATGTATTTAGGAATAGATGTGTAGATGTGATCATTGAATTTCATCACTGGGTTTGTTTTGTGTTGTTTTCAGTTAGCCTTAAATTATAAGGTTTTATAGAATATTGTGATGCTTCTACTACTAAAATTACCTTCTAATAAGTTCAGTAAGCTAATAATTGTAATCAACATTTACACTTATTACTTTATATATCCTCTGAGAGTCAGACACACACACCTCTGAGGAGATGGTGTGTCTGAATTAATATCTTATATGACAGTTCAAATGTATAATTTTCTAGGGTTTCTTAAAGCTAGTGTAATATAGAAGAATCATTAATATATTCAGAATTAACACAATTTTAATACTAGTTTTGCAATATCTGTCATTTATTTGCCTATCTTGAAAAGAATGATCTTTCTCTTTCTACTCTCAATGAAGAAAATGTCTGCCTTTGCATGTAGCCATAATATTTTGTGTCAGTAAGATAAAATTAAGAAAACAGCTTTATTCAAAGCCATAAGTCTTGCTTCAGTAGATAATATGCACTAAAAAGGGGTAGTAACTTAGAGAAAGAGGTGTGATTCTAAGTCTTACCAGTGACCCTATGTATGAATTTTCCTGAGTCATTTACCATCAGAAGGTCTCAACTTCCTCACCAGAAATATTAATTGGAATATATAACTTCTATTTTTCTAGTTTCCATCCCATGCCTCTTTTATTCTCATAAAATTAAATTTCATTTTGAAAGGTGCATAAATTTATGAACTAAAGCAAGCATATAACAGTAAGTATGTTTTCTATTTCAATATTTTTAACTTTAAATAAGTGAGAGACTCAAGCTATATCAGAAAAAAATGGAAATATATTTAAAAATTTTTAAATAATATCTAAGAGTTTTAATAAAAATATTTATCAAAAATCATTATATCAAAAATGGAAATGTCAAAAATCAAACTCTAAAATTTTAGGAGAAAAGAAAAGTGAATATATTTCTAGTTTTGTGGTACAATATACATTATAAATAGTACACAAAATCTGTTAACTAGAAAAACATTGACAATTTGGTAAATTGAACATAGTAGTATATTAAAATTATTATTAAAATGATATAGTACATTATGATATATTATTTACCATATATCAATATATTATTCCAAATATTGGTATATAATTTTATAAACTAATATTATTTTATATATGAATATTTTAGAGTTAAGCAATTTTTAAATCAAATGTAATTTTATGCTTATATTTCCAGTTAAGTTAAAGTAACAGGCACCATATTTAATCTTCTGTCTGACACAATAAAAACAGACAGATGAGAAAATGCGTTGTAAGACAATGAATATCAGGCAAGTAATGGCAATAATTCTGAGAGACAGGAAACAATCAAGGTTGTACCCATGAACTGCCTTGAAGGAGGTTCCAAGCTGTGGCACAATTCATGATGGAGCTACAAGCTAACTGGTATGATTCATTAATACAAATGCAAATCTTTTTATTCAGAGATGAATATTGCTCAGTCTAAATTTAGGAAATGTATTCCCAAAAGGAAGAAAAATAAGCAACATTTCACAAACCAGAATATTTATAATTAAAACTCACAGCAAGTAACCAATAAACAAATGTAAGTACAGTATTTGTGGATGAAGGACTAATAATAAGTAGTCATTTAAATTGATCTCTGGGTTTTTAACTCTTCTTCCATTTTCCCTATGAGACATAGATCCATAATATTCTACTCTCTTTTAGAAACACATTTCTGACATTATAATCAATAGAGAAAACATTTATCCTATCTTTCACTGAGACCATACAGCAACTAGAACTTGGACTTTTTAGTTTACTCAGTGATATTGGTAGGAGTTACTAAATACCAATATATAAATCTAGTGGGGTTATTATTTTTTTGGCCATACCTCAGGTTTTTGTTATTATTTTTCAGTTTAAATTAAAAAAATGTATAAGAATCTCATTATGATGAAAAAACATTGCAAAATGGCACTTCAGAACACTTACATTGGTCTAATATTCTTAATTGCGCCATAGTTTTTAGTTATGTATCCTTGAATGATTTTACAGCACAACATCTTGAAAGTAAGAAAGTACTGGGTGGCTATGGGTTGAAGTTGGCTCTTTAATATTGTAAAATAAAGGTTCTGCTTTTGGAAGAATTGACCTAAATGCAGTTTAAGTACACTGTCAGCTTTAAAGTGTATCAGTAGTGCTAACACTGCACCCACATCAACTTATTGTTCAAGAATTTGGATAAATATCAGTAAATGGCAAAGAAGGGAGACACTGAAACACCACAATAACAAACAGAACCTTCATGTATTATATCTTAGACACTCTCTTAACAATAGATGTAAAAAGTTCATTGCAAATATTTTCATCTCATGCTGTTGACTGCAATGTGTTTATAAAGAAAAAAAGGAAAAATATCTTACATAGTTCAAATATCTGGACAGGGAGATGAAACTTTATATATGAACTCATCAAGTCCAACCCCTCCCACCCACACCTATCACCATCTGTAACAAATCAAAACAAAGTAAAATAAAAGTGGAATAATTTGGCAACACACTAGTTTATTTGTTAGGAGTGAGCTTATTTTTTTTTTATCCAAATGAAAGCTTATATAAATAGATAGTTTAGAAAGTTGTGTTCTGGTTGAATTGGAGATGTAGTATCTAGAGTATCCATGGATGTGTTTTAATCATCACTCTGAGGTGTGCTCTTGAATCACATTATTAGAGTTCTTTAGGAAACAGTTAAAAACCACCCCTTTTTCAAAACTGAGCAGAAAATTTGAATGAATGTTCCAGAGTACTATATTTGAGTAACAGTTTGTATAGCAATCAGGTAAGAAACATAGAAACATAGGGAGATGAGACAGCAACCTCAAAATATTTGAACTGAGCTTAAGGTGTTAGTTCAGTAGTTGAAGTATTAGCATTTTGGTGCATTTGTCTAGAAGAACACATAAATTGATGAAAGCAATTGCATTCATTTCTGGGAATCAAAACATAAAGGCATTTAGACATCCTGGAACATGTTCAGGAAGCAATGACGATGGAGAAGGGTCACAAAACCAAGTCATATAAGGAAGTTTGGAGATGATTAGCCTGGGGAAGAAAGAAAAATCAGGAAATAAGATATTTTCCAGGTATTTGAAGAACAGCCACTTGGAAGGGGACTTGTTTAGTTCTTATCCTCAAGTATTTATTGACTACCTACTATATTTCATGTTAGATGTGGAGAATATATCATGGAAGAACACAGGCATGGTCTTGACCTCAGTGGAGTTTCTCAGAGGGAGACAGACAACCAACAAATTTGAAAAAACTAAATTATGTATTTGAGATATATGCTATGAATAAAAGGGACAAGCAATTATAGAAAGTAGCAAGAGGCATACAATGGATCACATAATGTTTGAAGGATTTTTTTTAGGAAGTACTATTTTAAATGTTCATTCTGAGGGACTGAATTGGGAACCAGCCTGGAAATATCAGAGAGATGATTCTTTTCAACAAATAACAAAATTCCTCAAAGATACAGCATATTGTCCTAGACTGTAAATACAAAGAGTCATTAGATAACTCAATCATAGATTGAAGAAACATGTGTGGAGAATAATTTAAAAATTAATTTGAGTATTAAGCTATGAGAACTAAAACTTAGTAATAAATAGCATGCAGTTCTGACAGTCTCTTTTAACATGTGAAATTACTTTATCAAGTCAAAGTTTGGAACAGTGCTTCCCTGGTGGCGCAGTGGTTGAGAGTCCGCCTGCCGATGCAGGGGACACGGGTTCGTGGCCCAGTCCGGGAGGATCCTACATGCCTCGGAACGGCTGGTTCTGTGAGCCATGGCCGCTGAGCCTGTGTGTCCGGAGCCTGTGCTCTGCTACGGGAGAGGCCACAGCAGTGAGAGGCCCGCATACCGCAAAAAAAA
>NW_020175414.1:2207666-2387499 GCF_003031525.2 Neophocaena asiaeorientalis asiaeorientalis | reverse complement strand
CCAAAAAAAAAAAAAAAAAAAAAAAAAAAGTTTAGAACAGATCCTTATTATTCATAGATAGAGTCCCACATTACACTTCTGAAATTTTAGGTGAAATTTCCAAAATAATTAAATATATTTCAGTGGTGAATCTAACAAGAAGATTAGATAAGAATTTTGATAAAATACATGAAAAAAGATGACCCTCATTAAGCTACATTAATTTGTTTCATATTAAATTATAACATATATTTTATAAAGTTAAATTATTTGTATTAATTAATTATTTGTATTATTATATTAAAATCCATAGAAAATAACTGAGGAATTCAAGGGAATACTTGAACAATATTGTGTCAAAAGTGTAAACACTAAGCTGGTTCCACAATTTGTCAATTAATATATAACTCAAGGAAATGCAAAACAGACTTAGAAAATGGCTGAGCCTCAGTGCAGTTATTGATCACACCTTCTTTTCATCAACTTTAAGAGGTATGTTGGGGTAGGAACAAGATTGTGTCTGGATTTAGTCTAGATTTTCTATAACCAGACTATGTATTTCAGGCTTACCTACCTCTAGCCTTCTTTGGGTGTCAGGACTCTTAGATCTTCTTTGAACTCCCCCTTTAACAGGTGCACACACACATATTAAATGAAACATTAATATCTGTTGATATTAACTACTAAATATGTCATATCAGTTCCCATTACTTATAATTTTAATGGGATTTACTGCTATAATTTCTTCTACCCAGTCCCCCACTTAACCCTATTCAACCCTTCATGTATGTGTCACTGTATCCTTTTCAAATGTAAATATGACAGATGGATTATGTTGACTCCTTGGATAGTACCATCCGACCAGACATCTATATGGCACTGGAGTAATCATTGGCCTTTGATACTACTTCCTTTGGATCATCTCCTGAGAATTCATCCTTCTTCCACTTTCACCAGTACATACTCTCTATATTTCCCCAAACACAAACTGCCTTTCTATGCTCTCCTACTTCTTAGTAAGATACCTCATTTTCCTAATTTTATATTGGTTATGAAATGAAATCCCATATATACGTCATAACATTTTTTATTGCCCTTCACATACACATACACCTCTCCTTACATCACAGTCCTTTTGGTCCGATGGTATTTGTACTTCTCTTATGGGCTACTCTGATCCCTTGAAAGAAAAGAAAAAAAGTATATATATATAACATATATTCATTCAAAAGGTTGGAACATTTCTGACAAGTCAAGCTATTACTTCTTGTGCTTATCATAATGTCAACCTCTCATTATGTAACACTAGGAGTTCAGATCTACAGTGTAAAAAATAAGTTTCAATGCAATGTATTGCATCATGAAAGAGTAAATTATCTTGAAGTTATTTGGAGAAAAATAATCTGTCACCATTATTGGACATTTGTTCATAGACAGAATTTGCTGCCTTAAATGCTATATGACATTTCAACAAGTATTTAATAAACTTTTTTTGAAAAATTTAGAAATAAGATATAATTTTATTATACTAGTCAAAAATGTATATAATATTTAAATTTATAAGTATATGTAAACTAGGAGTTGTTGCAACTGCTTCATAGCTTTAACCACATTTACAAAATTAAGTTGTAAGAATGTAAGAGAACCATAAAATTAAAATTTATGAGACTATCTAATGGGAGCATGTCAAGACAGGAGTTAGGAGTTTTACTTTTACTGGAATGATACAGAATCGTTATTAGTATTATTCAATTTAGTTAATAGTTATTCAAATGTTTTGCCAAAGGAAACATGGAGACAAAAGAATATAAAAAGAAATTTCACAGTTATCTCAGAATTAAGAACAGATTCTTTGTCCCACATGATAAAAAATAGAAAATAATTCTTTCTCAAAGTAGATGATAAATTACACATCCTGAAGACTTAATTTATCCTCCAGGATCACTTTTAATTTATTCTAAATCAGAAACTTTAGAATGATATTATGAAAATAATAGTAATATGTGATAATAGTTAAATAATATGAGGATACTTAAAGTAATCACACAAATATGTAGTGCTAGAAATTTTAAAATAAATTTCCTTAAGAGTACATTTATGGTATTAAATTAATATTTAATATATTAATGTATAATATGTATACCACATCTCTGTACATAAATATATAAATATAATACACACACACACACTTCCTGAAGACCTCATCTTAATAAAAGGAAATTCATGCCTGTGATTATGGTATATGGTCTCATACTAAATAGGTACCAAAGCTACAGCTAAAGCCACACAGCAAATTAAATATTTAAGGACGAGTGCTCCAATTTCACAGTGAATATCTATGTGATGTCTGTTAAGATAACAATGATATATATGATTTTCTTAATGTTGGATATGAATTTTTGTCACTCTATATGCCATGTATATCATGAGTTTGAAGGAAATATATTTTGTTTAGATTTTTAAATTATATAATTCAAAAATTTTCAGAAATACCTCTATTGAAATTATAACATGGAAATATTGTCCTGACACACTATTGTAATTGTATTTATATAATTATAATATATAATATTTCTATAACTATAATAAAATATACAGTTACTTAAGTTATTTTCTAAATAGAATCATATTAGGGGAAAATTATTTCTAAAGCCACAATTACTCCTTGACTATTCTTAATCTCACCTCATTATATACCTGCAGAGATAGATCAACATCAGTGGACACTGGGAGTTAAGCCCCAGACCTTCAAAAATTGCCACCCAATCCCTGTCATACCTGGAAGGTAGAGGATATATGAAGAGTTTTCGTGTTTTCCCATCTCCTAGAAACATTATAGCTGGCTAGAGGCAATCCCCAGTGCTGCCTAGAGCAATCTTTTCTTCCAACTTGCTGGCTAAAGCCTGATTGCAAGAAAAAAGGTGGTGTGATGAGAGAGAGCTACTGCATTCCCTTGAGGCACTATCGGGAACCGTGCTAACAAAGGCAAAATCTTATCTCCTAGGACAAGCCCATAGAACACCATCTTCTAATATATGGGTTTAAGGATTCTGAATTTTTCTTACAACATATGTGTTTATAATACAATATTTCCTGTGCAGTTTGTGTGGGTTGGAAACTATTCTGTCATTTACTAGCTGAATGAAATTAAGAAGGTGATTTAAATGCCATGTGTTTTGTGCTTTCGTTTCTTCATATGTAAAATGTGTAAAATACTTGCATTACGAATCAACATATGAAAATTGCTTGGGAGATTGCATGACATAGTAAAAATAGCTATTCAATTATTATTAGTTATTGCCATAAGTGTATGTACTGTACATGTGCATTAAATATATATTGTAATAGGCATATACGTGTGTATAAATAACATGATATATGTACTATCACATATATGTATGTAAAATATATGATAGTACTGGATAGTAAACAAGATAAACAGTTTATGAAAGTTTAAGGTGATTAATTACAACTAATTGTGACAAATCTATATTTACAGAAGTTATCAGAGTGTAGTAGATAAACATAGGACAAGAAAATAATGAACAGAATAGTTTTAGTGATTGGGTTTAAGAATATCCAACAGTTTGCTAAACAATTCTATGAGACTGTGGTCCAAGGATAGAACTCCAATTCCTGATCAAAAATAGGCAAACCAAGCCAAGGCATAGTCCAAGAGTGAATGGAATACTAGGGAGGGGACCAGGTCATGGACTAAAACATGGATAGGAAAAAATCCTGTTCGGGACTAAGCTGCAGCTCCACTATTAGTGTGCAATTAGTGCACTTTGGGTCAGAAAAACAAGAAAGAGTGAATTATTTAAATGTCCTTCTAATGCTGGGAATGACATTTGGATCTTCAGAGGGAATGAGGGCATAAACCCTTAGTAAGGATCCTGAGACGCTACCTCTAGGCGCAAACACTCTTCCCATTCTGGTCAAGGAATTGAGGAGGTAATCCTGTAAGGTGATTAGATTGGACTGTCTGTAGAAGAAAGTCTTCCAAAAATTAATTTCCTTCCATGAAAATTTTTTGAACTATAAATGCAATTAACTCACCCCGTTTACATATATTTGTTAAAAAGATATCTGAAAAAGTGATTCAGATTTGCTCCGTGAAAAACATGCAATAGTCTCTTCTGTATTAAATGTCAGGGTCAGGGTCATTAAATTAAATCCTACACTGAGTAACAAAATATACTTAAAATTTGTACCTAACATTTATGCAGTAACTTTAAATGTCTTTTTATGTTGGGGTAACATGATGTTCTTTGCAAATAGTTCCCCACATAGGATGTGGAATTTAGCAAAGAAACTTGCACTTCAGCCTTCTTTATGCAACTGAATTATTACCAGAATGAGTGATGTATTTTGAAACAAATAATTTGCAAGTTTTATGTAAAATACTTTTGAAGTTATTAAATGTTAAACCTCTTTTCACTCGTTTGTAAACTTCACGTCTAATTTAAAATAAACTCACAATTACGTGTTTTATTAGGGGCCCATGAACATTGAATTATAATAAAAATTATGTACCTACTTTGATTCAAGGAATTATAAGTACTTGAAATGCCAAGTTCTATTTTCCTGTCTTCTCTAGGGACTATGAGGGAGGTTTACAAGTAAGGAAAATCTTTTCCACTTCCCTTGTCCCAGGGTTCTGTCTGCCAGAGTGATTTGCTTTGTGCAGCTATTAACTAAATGTACATAATAAAAATTTGTCACAAATCTCTAAATTCAAAATGCATTTTTATGGGATATTGAAGTAACATCTCACATACAGTATCTTTGTGTATGGGGCATATGTACGAGAAAATAGATCATTTAAAAATTTTTAAGATTTAAATTTCCCAGTATTTCAGGGCTAATTTAAGAATGCCCATAGATATGCATTTATAGGATATTTGATTCACAAATATAATTACAATATATTTTCCCCAAAAATAGCTCAGATAAATATGTCAGACTTGAAGGAAGTTTGGTCAAAAATTATCAAACTATAGTGGGAAAAAGAATAGTTTTAGAGTGGATTTGCGATAAATTTTACAATTCTTCCTTTTTTCGCAATGTAACATTGGATAAGGTATTTAAATCTTAGTTTATTTCTCTATTAAATGGGAAAAGGTAATTCAACAGCTGTTATTATAATAATTGTTTAATCATAATCCACTCCAGTTTCTGAGATCTCACATAAACAGTGGCCAATGACAGGCTTAGATGATGACATTTTTAATCCCATAGCTTCAAATAACTGTGCTAAATCAGGACTTTTGCTGAGCCCGAGAATCCCAGATGAGGATTGGTCTTGTTTTAAGTCACAGAGCTATTCCACTGCTGCAAGATTTTAAACCACTAGGATAAATGACAAAAACAAGAAACTTTTAAAAATCAAATAATTTCCCAGGGCACATTGGATCTTTACTCATTGGATTAATAAAAGGAACATTCTTCCTATTTCATTAGCATAGAAGTGATAGATCTTTGGCATAGTGCCTCTTGAATAGACTGCGATCTGGTCTGAAGAGACAATGTGAAAATGCCTAAGTTGGGTTATAATTACTTTGTAATTTTGATTTCCAAAACTAAGCCACAAATGGAACTTCTGTTATCATCAACCCAGGAGGGCCTTGCTCACTTATGCATATTGCAGTGTCCTTAAATGTCAGCTTCTGCAGATGCCAATTGCTCAATACACCAAGTTTAACAGAGTGGCTACATCAAAGGGACTTAAATACGTAGTTGTCCATTGAAATTTTGATGTCTGTTAGAAAAGCATCTCAAAAGGTGAATCATATCTCAGTTCCGGCAGGACAAAGGCTAGGGTTGTGTGTGTTGACAACAATGTTTCAGTGTGTTATCTGCATGTGCCTTAATTGTTCCAGAATTGAACTAAATTATAATTAAAAAACCAGTGTAAGTACATATTTGAATGATTTAATCTAAATATATATGTAAGCAATATGGATTAGTGAGTTTTTTCAAAATAAAAAAGATCTATAATTTATAGTTTCAAAGGTAAAGTGAATGAACTTACTGTTATTCATAAATATTATTC
Organism: Neophocaena asiaeorientalis asiaeorientalis; assembly: GCF_003031525.2. NCBI lineage: Eukaryota > Metazoa > Chordata > Mammalia > Artiodactyla > Phocoenidae > Neophocaena > Neophocaena asiaeorientalis. Next base: position 2,381,465 of record NW_020175414.1, on the reverse strand, counting down.
CTATAGAAATGGAATTAATGCTTACTATTAATAGAAGTAATAAAATTATTTGAAAATTGGCCAGTAATCATGGGAAGAGGGCAATGTGTTGCAGGAAAATAAACCCAGAATTGGAGTTATTTTTTTAGTGAAGAGACTGGACATACATGTAGGGAATTTACCAGGTAAACACTGTTTTTGATTTTTATAAAGCCAAGAGGAAGAATTTTAGTTATCTATGGCTATGTAGAAAACTACTCCAAAATTTAGGGACTTGCAACAATGATTCATTATTTCTTCGGATTCTGTGGGTTGTCTGAATGATTCTTTTGCTGGTCTTACCTGAGCTTATTCATGCACCTAAGGTTATCTAATGGCTGAGTTGGGATGGCTCGATTTGGTGGGATGACTGGGCTTCTCTCCATATGGTCTTACATTCCAGTCTTCTACATATCTTGAGGGTCTCCGGTTTCAAGAATGTGAGAGCAGAAACTTCAAGGTCTCCTGAGAATAATTCTCAGAAGCCTCATGTTGCAACATCAGTTGAGAGGATGGGGAAACTGCCTTTATTTCTTAATGGAAGTAGTACCAAAGATTTTGTGGCCATATTTAATATAACAGAGTATTTTGATAATCCAATAATTTTACAAATAATAAAGCCAAAGTCCTGTACTGTCATTTGTTATCTGGCACCATTTATTTATTGACCTGTCCTATCATTTCCATATCTGTGTGATTCTGAAGACTGATGATCAAGCTAAACTTTCTTATGTGACTGACAGCTAATATCTATCACTGAACTGTAAACAGCAATGAAGGAGATTCTGTCAATGTCAACTGTAAATGGGCAATAGGTAATAAAGAGGAAAAATGACAAACACTATGCTTCTTAAAATCATGAGTAGCACCTCAGGAAAAATTGACTGGACTCCATTGCTTCAGATCTGATATATGCCACTTTCTCTTGTATGATGTTAGTTCAACTATCTAGAAATTTATAAAAAATACAATTCTATATACAGATGTATATTATTATACAGTGATACTTCCTTTAGGTATGTTAATTAGAGAAACTATTGCACATGTGCACAATGAAATGCATATGATATTGGTTATTACAGTATTGTTTGTAGAGATGAATGTTTGGAAATCAATCAACAGAAGAAAGTTAATGAATGGTAAATTAAACAGTGACTGCAACTTATCTAATATAACATCTGCATGGTGTCTCATATGATTTTACTGCATACCATATATGCAGTAACATATGGCTGAATTGCCACTAACAAGCTGATACTAAAACACATTTTCCTTCTGCCACCGCATGATCAGAGTCTGTTTACATTGCAAAGGTTAAAGAAAATTGACTGCCACAGATTGAATTCACAGCAAAGTGTATTGGATAGTTCTCTTTAAGAGTACTTTTATAAAGAATTCTGATGTGTAAAGCTATTAAAGAATAACAAGGCACATGGTACACTCAATTTCCATCTAGTAGAAATTATGTACTAAATACATTTTAAAATAGAAAATGAGAACTTGCATTTTCCCATTCATAATTAGGTTTGTATTGAATGAGGTTTTCAATGTAAGGGTTTTGTCACTGTTCCCTGAGCCCAATTTTTGGTAACATATCTCAAGTACCTTTTATGAACACTGAACTCAGAGACAGATTGATGGTTACCAGAGCAAGGAGTGGGGAAAATGGGGAGATGTTGGTCAAGGAGCACAAATTTTCACTTATAAGATGAGTAAGTTCTAGAGGTCTAATGTACAGCATGGTGACTATAGTTAACAGTACTGTAATGTACACTTGAAAGTTGCTATGAAAATAGATCTTAAGTGTTCTTACTATAATAACAACAACAACAAAATGGTAATTATGTGAGGTGAAAAAATGCATTAACTAGCCTTATTATGGTAAACTTCTCACAATATATGTATATCAAATTATCACATTGTATACCTTAAATGTACACAATGTTATATGCCTATTGTATCTCAATAAAATAGAAAAATGTCCTTTTTATTTATAAGGAAACCTAGAGCAGATTAGAACAGCAGTTTTGGGAAGGAGGAAGCTGACACTGGATCTGGGCAGTCTGTTCTCAGTTGAAATTACTAAACATAATAGCATTACATTAAAAAAATGTACTCCTAAATATCCAGTACATGTCCTTTTAGCTGGATTTCCCCCAAAAGTTTTGAGAGTTTTATCCTTATCCTTCTACAATGAAATGTAGTCAGTTTTGATCTACAATTAGTGCAGTATGGAAAATAGCACTACATTGTGGTTAGATTATTCTAGATTGAAATCCCAGATGGATAATTTTATGTGTACCATGGGATTATTATTTTGTAAAGAATCCATTCCTAATGTATAAAATTAGTAAAACAATATAATATGTGAGGTAATTTCTCAGATTAAAATAAAGTATTTAACAATCTTTGTACTTTGCTGGGTGTATAGGAAAGAGTTAAAATCCTCTGAACACATTCAACAACTTTTCTTTCAGCAATAAAACCACTTCTTTATTTAAAACAATTATACAACATCAGAGAAGCCAGTATTGTCTAGTGAAATAAATGCTGGTTGGAGATCAGTAAAGAAGGGTTGCAGGTAGCCAGATTAATTTTGAGCAATTTATTTATTTTTCTGTATGCCAATTTCCTTATATGTAACACAACCTATATGATGATTGATTTCTTTCTTTGTTTAATGGTAATTTTGAAGATCAAAATATTATGGAAGTTCATATATTCTGAAAATGTAAAATTGTTTTAAATTCATTAAAATATTCTTTAATGATATTACCTGTTATTGAAACCTAGAGATGTGATCAAAAGTAATCAATATTTAAGAATGACTTAAACCTTAAGAATAAAAAGTACTATCACATAAAATAGCAATCATTTTTCAAAGAGTAAATAGAGAGGCACTATAAGTTACTAACTATACACACTTAAATTACACAATTTCTTTAAACTGTACTTTTAACAACACTCAAAATATTTTTTTAAATTCTTTGCTTTTTAGCTTTTGTGAGGTTTGTAGGTAAGAGAGAGATGGAATATTTTAATCTTATTCTTGGATAGTTCGTTGATAGCAAACAGAATGTCAATATAAGTAAACATGGATGTGCTAGTGTATAGTGCAAGTGGGAAGGAGAGATTTAACATGGACATGGGATGGGAAAAGGAAGTAAGAGAAGCTTGGACTTATTATCTATGCTGACATAGACATACTGATATCTGAATATGCTGTTATGTTACAGTTTAAGAAAGCTTGGTAATACAAGAGAGTATTTTGATATATGACCTTATCTGAAATAATATACTGAAACTTAAAACATTTTATATATAAAGCAAAACAAAACAAAATTCCAACAGTTTATATATAACTAGTTAGGGTAAAATCTTAGCTGGAAATATCTAATTTAAGGAAGGTTTAATTCATCTAAGAATGCCTATTTTGGGAAAAAGACTCAGGAGTAAATGTGTTAATTGGAAATTACTTTCTTCATTGATCTTGTTAAAGAGCAAGAAAACAATTTATATTTTCTTTAGTTTCTTCATAGAAATTCAAAAAGTATCAAATGGATCTATTTTTATCAAAATAGAAGTTGCCCATAAAAGAAAATGCACTCATAAAAACTGTAGCACAAATGTATAAGCCACTCTATTCATGGTCAGTTATTGTAAATTGCACTTGCATGTTTGCTGGATTGTACTGGCGATTGAGCAAATGTGACTGCAGAGTTCATTATCATTTATTTGATAGGCTTTTCTAGTCGTTAGGCTGGCTCCTGTACTACATATATCAAGCATGCATTATTTTCCTCTGGTTTGAGGTTAAGATGAGATGCCTGACAGAAATCTACAAAATGTCCTTCCTATAACCCAACTCTCCTGAAATTGGTTCCAGGCAGTCATTTTACCATATAACAAGACACTTTGGTTAGAGTTAAATGTGGTCCATTTATTTGACCTAATCTCCTTCCTTCAAGATTCCAAGTATTTCCTGGTAACATCAATAGTATCTCACCAAATAATTCTAAAATGGATATTTTCTAATATTAAAAGAGTTCATTGGTAAGTATTCATTCCATCTCCCTACTTCATTCAACTCTACATATTTTTTACTACTGTAAAAAAACCTTTCCTCATATCCTATACATGGTAGCAAATTTAAAATTCTAATCAGGATAAAAACATGGTAGACTTTGTGCTGTATCTAAAGAAATATATTTTTCACTTAAGAAAATACCAGCAATTTTAAAGTACTTGTTAAATAAATTAAAATAAATGAAACAGTGGCACAGGAAAACTAAGGTATAGTTTTCTTTGACATAATAGGGCTCCAAAGGAAGACTCTTACAGGAAACTCAATCATGATATTTTCAAGAGAAAGTAAAATTTCCTCTTAGAAGAAATTTCTATATATAATTAATAAGGTTAATGCATGGGTTATTCTTTATAGTCTTCTCTCTATTCTGTTTCATTGGGATATTTTCCAATCCTTGATCCAGTCCACAATTTTAGTTATTGGAATTTTATAATAAGTCTGTCTTAGGTTCTCTTATTCCTCCTTGTTTGTGTGTATATATTTATTCCCATCTTCTGGTATTCATGTCATTTTGAAATTTATTTCCCTTGAGAGTGTGTTGAGGATAATGAATTACCCCCAGTAAATGATATGGCAAAAATGTTGAAAATATTACTTCTGAGATTAGATTATAAAATACTGTTACATCTGTTCTGCTAGTTCTCTTTCTCTGGTTCTCGCTACTTGCTTGCTCTGATGAAGCAAGACACCATGTTTTAAGCTGCTTTATAGATCAACTCATGTGGCTGGCAAAGTACTAAAAGAAACCTCAGAATATTTTTAATTTGATTTTTGTAATGGAAGTATAGTGCATTTACAATATTTTATTAGTTTCAGGTGGACAACGGAGTGATTCAATATTTTTATAGATTATGCTTCATTTAAAGTTATTACAAAATAATGGCTATATTTCCTGTGCTGCACAACATATCTTTGTTGCTTAATTATTTTATACATTGTAGTTTGTATCTCTTAATTCCATACCCCTATCTTGCCCTTCCCCCTTCCCTTCCCCATTGATAAACACTAGTTTGTTCTCCATATCTGTGAATCTGTTTCTGTTTTGTTATACACATCCATTTGTTTTACATTTTAGATTCCACATATAAGTGATAACATAGTGTTTGTCTTTGTCTGACTTATTTCACCAAGTATAATACTCTCTAGGTCCATCCACATAGTTGCAAATGACAGCACTGTATTTTTTTATGGCTGAATAATATTCCATTGTATAACAAGTCTTCTTTATCCATTTATCTGTTGCTGATGGACATATAACTTGCTTCTATATCTTGGCTATTGTAAATAATGCTGCTATGAACACTAGAGTGCATAGTATCTTTTCGAGTTAGTGTTTTTGTTTTCTTCAGATATATACCCAAGAGTGGAATCGTTGGATCTTATGGTAGTTCTATTTTCAGGTTTTTTGAGAAACATCCATACTGTTTTCATAGTGCATGCACCAATTTACATTCGCACCAACAGCGTATGAAGGTTCCCTTTTTCCATATCCTTGCCAACATTTGTTATTTTTGTTCTTTTTGATGAGAGCCATTCTGACAGGTGTGAGGTGATATTTCACTGTAGTTTTGACTTGCATTTCTTTGATGACTAGCAATATTGAGCATGTTTTCATATGCCTACTGGCCATCTGTATGTCTCCTTTGTAAAGATGTTTATTTAGGTCTTCTGCCAAGTTTTTAATTGAGTTGTCTGAGCTTTTTGATATTGAGTTGTATGAGCTGTCTTTATATTTTGGATATTAATCCCTTAGCAGTCATATCATTTGCAAATATTTTCTCCCATTCAGTAGGTTGTCTTATCATTTGGGGGATGTTTTTCTTTGTTGTGCAAAAGTACTTAAGTTTGATTAGGTCCCGTTTGTTTATTTTTGCTTTTATTTCTTTTGTCTCAGGAGGTAGATCCAAAAAATATTGCTACAATTTACGTCAAAGAGTGTTCTGCCTATGTTTTCTTCCAGGAGTTTTATGGTTTCAGGTCTTAAATTTAGGTCTTTAATCCATTTTTAGTTTATTTTTGTGTACTCTGTGATGAAAAGTTCTAATCTTGTTCTTTGACAGGTAGCTGTCCAGTTTTCCTAGCACCACTTATTGAAGAGACTGTCTTTTCTCCTTCATATATTCTTGCCTACTTTGTCATAGATTAATTTGACCATAGGCACTTGGGTTTATTTCTGGACTCTCTATTCTGTTCCATTGATCTATGCATCTGTTTTTGTGCCAGTATCATGTTGTTTTGATTACTGTAGCTTTGTAGCATAGGCTGAAGTCAGGAAGCATGATAACTCTAGCTTCGTTCTTTTTTCTCAAGATTGCTTTGGTAATTCAGAGTCTTTTGTGGTTCCATGTAAATATTAGGATTATTTGTACTATTTCTGTGAAAAATGTCATGGGTGCTTTGATAGGGATGCATTAATTTGTAGATTGTTTTGGGTACTATGTATATTTTAACAATATTAATTCTTCCAGTCCAAGAACATGGAATATCTTTTCATTCTTTGTATCATTTTCAAATTCCTTCTTCAATGTTTTATAGTTTTTACAGTTTAAGTCTCTCACCTCTTTGGTTCCTAGGTATTTTATTATTTATGATGTGATTTTAAACCAGCTATTTTTTTGCTTTCTCTTTCTATTATTATTTTCTCTTTCATTATTATAGAAAAAAACTTAGAAAAGCAACAGATTTCCATGTTATTCTTGTTTCTTGCAACTTTACTGAATTCATTTATTAGTTCTAATAGTTTTTTTTTTTCTTTTTTTGTGGAGACTGGAGGATTTTTGATATATGGTATCATTTTATCTGCAGTTAGTGACAGTTTTACTTCTTCCTTTCCAATCTGGATGCTTTTAATTTCATTTTCTTGTCTGATTGCTGTGTCTAATACTTTCAATACTACTTTGAATTGAAGTGGTGAGAATGGTCATCCTTTCCTTATTCCTGATTTTAGAGGGAAGCGTGATCCAGCATCTCCACTCCTGGTTGTGATGGACAGTTTGTTATCCGAATAATTCTAGATATAAATCTTTGCAATGTCCTTTTATCTTTGCAATTCCATCATAAAGGTCATTAATACAAAATATACACAATGCTTTTACAAATTCTTATTTGCTTTTACATATTATTACTGTAAATATTTTACCCCAATAGTTTGTTCTGGTACAATTTTCACAACAAATAACTTTCAACTAATGCTGTTAATTGGGCACATTAAATAATAAATGAAGGTTTATACCTATGCAATAAAAAGATTCTGTTTTCATGATTTTTAGAATGATCTCTATGTTGTCTGAAATGTCACAAAGTCCATCAATAATATTATTCTATATTGGGAACTCTGATTTTTCTCTGTGTTACTATTCCCCAAATTGTGTTGACATTTCTCATCTGACTGGTCAAAAGAGCCATCCTGCAGTTGGGTAAGAATTTACTTTATAAAATTGTGGTAAGAACCAACCTCCTAAGGAACCATAAAAAGTAATAAAATAGGTGGAAAACAAGAAATTTTATGTGGCTCAGGAAGAAATATCTGATTAATTTTGGAACTGAGACTTGGCTATTATACGATCACAGTTCAATAATTTCTAATAGGTTTGTTGTTAATGATTTCATTTTTTACAATGTTATAATATTGGTAAAACTATTAAGAAAGTGTTAGGTTTTATTAATCCATAGATTCAGGCTTCCTAGATGTATATTATTATTATTTTTCTTTCTCCAGTTTATTCTCTTTCAACAGAATCAAGTGCATTTCTTATTTTCTACAAGTTTGGCAGCACTTGCAAGAGACTCAAATTTTAAAATTGTTGAAAGAAGTCTTTTGTCTCTACACTGTTTAACACAGGTCTACATCCTCAATAATTCTGTTAACTGACCTTCAATTGCTTTATCAATATTTCTTTTTTTTTAAATTATAGGTTGGAGAAAAGATGTTTTACATAAGTGTTTGATATTTGGCTATTGTCAAAAGAATACCGTAATTCTGTCCATTCCCAATCTGGAATCCATGACAGAATCAATGAGTTTTGCATGACTTTACAATTGTGGATCCTATTTGTGTTAAGCATATAATATCTTAAAGAATTGAGACTGGGTATCTTTTTTTTTTTTTGCGTTACGCGAGCCTCTCACTGTTGTGGCATCTCCCGTTGTGGAGAACAGGCTCTGGACGCGCAGGCTCAGCGACCATGGATCACGGACGCAGCCGCTCCATGGGCATGTGGGATCTTCCCGGACTGGGGCATGCCTGCATCAGCAGGCGGACTCTCAACAACTGCGTCACCAGGGAAGCCCAAGAGACTGGTTATCTTTATTCTTGCTTCAGAGGAGTGAGTCTGCAGTCTGTTATTATACATGCCAACTTGATAATTGACTGCTGTCAGTTAAGATGTGTGCAAAACAATGTGCTAACAAGATATATGTGAAGATGAAGCCATTACAGATGTCTTAATTATCCCCTAATCCATCATTTCAATGGGAACTTTTACTATCTCAGACTGATGCAATTAGCTTGTTTATGCTGGAAAATATTAATATATAGCGGAAGATTTATTTTAAATTGACTCAGTGCAAAGTTTCGTTTCTTAGTGAAGCTTACCTTGCTCTCATGATATCCGGAGAATGTTAAGGAACATGTTACAAAGTAAACGAATGAAAAATCAAAGATTTATTGTGGATCTTTAAAAGAATTGTAATGAGCTATGCGTGATATACAAATTTAGAAATGCAAGGTGAGTGAAGTGATCCCAGGATCTTTAGAAACTGTTCTTTGCTGCATCATCAGGTTTGTCTTATCCAATGGATTACTGAAAGTACAAGAACAATAACAAACTTATTTAAATTTTATGTATTAAAATATACAGAAAACATACAAATAATATATGAATTCTAATAATTTTGTAAATGCTGTAGAATTTTTAACAACGCTTCTAAAGGTAAATTTAGATATACATATTTTATAAAAGCTATCTGGAAAGGTTGTATTCTTATTGGATAATAATGAAATAAACTTAATTATATATTTTAGTAATAAAAAAGAAAATATTTTTCCATTAAGTATAATTTTAAAGTGCTTTTTATGTAATACATTTTAATAGGTAATTAATAATATTTTATATACTTAATACATAGAAAGCACTAGTTTTCAAATGTTTAGGTAGTTTTTCTTGCTTTTTCCACTTAACTATAAGATGTAGTATAGATAATGCAGCTAGCCATGTGTTATATTACACTCATTAATATTATAGTTTCTATTACTGAATTATTGAGTTCTTTATCATTAATTAATTAATTTATCTTATAGGTTTCATCCAGTTCTCAGCTTCATTTGAATATTCTCAGTACAATAGAATGGTTTCCATGGTAACTATTATTCATATAATACAGGCTATCTGAGAGAAACAGAACTTACTAAAGAAACACATGTTCATCATAGTTTAATTATCAATGACAAGCTATCACATAATTTTTTTTAAAAAATCCTTTTAGATATTTTTTTTTTTAAATCCTTTTAGACAATAAAATAATTTTTAAAAATTTAAAGGAAATTTTTTCATTGGGATTGAGTGTTCATCTGTCAACAATTTTGATATATGAAATTCCTATTCCAACAAAAATGTTGAATTCACCAAATGATCAACAAGGAATTTACTATTAAACTCTTCTATATTTTTATTCACTGTTTAATCATTCTAACTATGCTATCCATAGAGATAACTCTGACCCCTTAACTACATTAGGCTATACAATATAATACATTGTGGGAATTGCTAGTCTACAACAAGTCAATAAAACAATTTTCTTACTTTTCCAATAATATCCTCCATTCATTTCAAATATCTAACAAAACACCCATGAATACATTTTAATATATATTAACATGTGGAACATAGGGTTGATATGCATATCTTTCTTTGTATGCCTCATACTAAATTACACAATGCTAAGGAGATTTAAGTTTAGGAATAATTGAATGATATGAATATATGTTGCCTAGGAAAAATCACATCAATATTATAATGCAAATTGAAAGGAAAATATCATTTTAGATTTCATTGTTCCACTTGTTATGCTTTACCTCTGATTTTACATTGGTCTCATATGCACATAATTGGACAGATTACAATGCTATGACACAAAATAATAATTACACATACATGGTCTTCTTATCTTTTTGATTAGATAATTAATTTTCAGTTATTCATGTTATTGTTACAATGAACATTGGTGAAATAATCACACAACAGAGAAAAATAGAACTGAAAGTAACTTATATCTGCTTAAATTCTTCTTTTCTATCTCATCCATAATCTCCACACATGGTCTACATGGCTCAGAATTGTGTGCTTATTATTTTTTATATGTATTTATATATATGTGTACATGGTTTTCTATTAAAATATATTATTTAACTTTATTTTTCCCCTCAACAAAGTTTTCATTATTATATATGACAGTTTTTACTTAATATTATATTAAAGACAAATCCATATTTGGCACATTTATCATGTATTTTATTGGTGAATGATTTTCCATTGTTTGAATATACTAAATTTTATTTATCTATCCTTTGCGGAGTGGCATATATTTTCTCCTTGTTTATTGCAAAGAGAAAACCTATAGTCTAAATTGTATTTCAACCTATAATCTAAAACTCTCTTTTCATTAGAGCCACATATTTTCATTCTTAGCTGAAGGAGACTGAAGAAGAGTGTCCACCACACTGAGCTTAGTGAAGAGACAGAGAGAGTGGTCTCAGTTCTACCACAAATACTCATCTCCTAACTAAATTTTCATTCATTTTCTTGAACAGATATTCCTTCATTTTTGTTTTCCCTTATGACTTTTACAGAGATTTTGAATGTTGTTTTTGTTGTTTAATAATATTTGCCAGTTTCACTGTGGATCAAGTTAGTGGAGCCCTACACATTTTCATGATGGAGGTCTATCTGAGGGAACCTATTTCTTGCCACTGTTCTTGTTGTATTCCACAAATATAACAATTTTTATTGGATGCTTATTCACATGGTAATTGGGATGTGGGAAGTGGGAATTCTCTAATGTTCTGAATACTCTTCAGTCTTAAGTAATCACTGAGCCTGGGTCTTGTGGATATGGTCTTCACTACGTTTTGTTCTCCTCCCGTACTTGTAATTCTGGCCCTAGCATGTTTTCCTGCCCTTTCCAAAGCATTGATGTGTTTCTGAAGTAGAAGGCTCTTTTATCTTAGGGTATATGAGGGAAACTGGTGTGAGTATACTTTTGGTGGTGGCTGCTACTCCTCTCCCCAAGCTACCAGGTTTCAACCAGTGATACAGCTTTTCATGACCTTCCCCCCAGTATATCAATGATTTTGTTCCATTTGGGAGACAGGCAACATGGATTAGATTAGGTGCAGTTTTGGCAGTGGCTGCTATTCTTTTTCCTCAGGTGGCACCACTGGAGGAGGACTCTCCTTAACGTTTTCTGTTTTCACTGATAAAAATTTTGGAAGAAAATCCTGCAAGAGAGTGCCAGGTTTCTTATGCCTGCAAGCCTCAGGGCTTCATTCTCTCACTTTAACTCTCTCTTGGCCCACAGTAATTTGTTAAAATGTTAGAGATTAACTTTCTACCTGTTTATATGACATCTAGGGTCATGGATTCCAGGTAGGCAAATTACGAGGTTATGTCTCTCTGTAGTTTTATGTCTCTCTCAAGATTTGGAGTTATTTGTCCTGGGATCTCAGTTCTTTGATGGGATTTTTTAAAAAGTCATTTATTTGCTGGTTGTCTGGCTTTATTTACAATGGAATATTATTCAGCCATATAAAAGGAACTCATTTGGGTCATTTGTATAAGTGTGGATGGACCTAGAGTCTGTCATACAGAGTGAAGTAAGTCAGAAAGAGAAAAACAAATATCATATATTAATGCATGTATGTGGAATCTACAAAAATTGTACCAATGAACCTATTTACAGGGCAGGAATAGAGATGCAGACATAAGGAATGGGTGTGTGGGCACAGGGGTGGGGATGAATTGGAAGGTTGGGTTTGACATATATGCACATATATGTAAAATAATCTACTTATCCACATGCAATTTTATATAAATATTGAAAGAGTTATTTATTTTATAAACAACTTTGCTATTTTTAATGATGAAGTTCTTATAGATATGATACTGAGGATAACTTAAGAAGAGTTACTATAATTTATTAGGGAATTAGCAAATAATGTATAAGGAAGAGTAAAGAAAATATTCAATTTTCAATTAGAAGTACTTAAAATAAATTTTAAAATTTAAAAATAAACTTCAAGATGAAGCCCAAAGTTATCCACACAACATTGATTATAAACAAATGAAAATAAGATCTGTCTTGTTTTGCACATCTATGATGTCTCTGAATTTCTGTCACAAATAATGAAGAATATGATAGTGAGAAATGTTATATAATTCTTCCATGGTAAAACTGCTAAATCCATGTGCTTAATTCTTAAATGCTTGATTTACCATAATACAACAATGCTACCCAATATAAGATGTTCTTATCTATTTTACAATATCATAAAAAAAAAAAAATCTTAAGTCATCACATATAAGCTTCCAAAGAGCATTCACTATTGGGAGGTGGTTAATCTTCTATTTTAACAGAAACTTAAAAAGAAGAAAGCCAGTAACTTCTAGAATTCCAAGCTTGAGCACTTTATATCTCTTTGATCCTATAAATGCCTGGTGGCTTTTTATAAATTGATATATCCTCATTCTCTAACTTCTATGACTTTTTTCATTTCCGCTAATTTTTCAGTTGATTTTTCCAATTCTACCAACTTAGAGATCACAAACTTTGGTTATTTCATCCACCATACAACAGTCTACCAATGATTAATGAATTAGAATGAGTTTACTTTTCCTTCACTTAAAAAATATATAATGTTACATATATTGCCTTTACATATATAGATATATTGCTTTTAGCATATGCACATATAAATGTATTTTTGTAAAATATGTAGTATTGGTTTTGTACAAAAAGTGTTTTTCATTCATTTGTAATCCTGACATAATTTAATACTTTTCTTAGTCAATGCTTATTTTTTTAAGAATTTTTGTTATTAAGTTAACATCAAATTTTTTTCTGACTCCATCCACTTTTTTTTAAGTTCCCCATTAATGGTTTTCTAGGTTGCCTTCAACTGCACATTCCATAATAAATGCTAAAATCAACCCCCGTTATTCATTAATTTATTATTGATGCATGCATTTTTGTATTATGCATAATCGATAATGAGTGCATCAAAAACAATGTGCACAATTAAATATGGCAAGTGCTGCATATTATTTTTTTGGGTAACTAGTACATTTTATTTTCCATATAACAATACATAGGGCTTGCTCTCTATCAACAAAATATTTCCTAATATTTAATAAGATAAGCCATCATCCCTCTATTTTTTTCAAAGTTGATTTGTGTATTTTATTTTTTGCATTAATTATAGAGTTTTGTTAGACGCTCAAAGACTCCAGCTGGAATTTTGACTGAGATAGAACAATACTTCTAGATTAAAAGGAATAATTGCCATACTAAATAAAAAATGTATTATATGTATGTCATATAATAGTATATATACTATATGTTATAGTATATATATTATACATAGACATAATATATATAATAGTACATATATTATATATATTATAGTGTAGAGATAGAGATAGAAAGATAGATAGATCTGATCCCTGAAAATTTTTTTACTTCATTAGTCTAATAGTTTTTTTGGAATTAAAGATTAATTTACTTAACTTTTTAAAATTTTATTGAAGTATAGTCAATGTACAATATTATAGTTACGGGTGTACAATATAGTGATTCACAATTTTTAAAGGTTATACTCTCTATATAATTATTATAAGTTATTGGCTGTTTTCCCTGTGTTATACAATGTATCCTTAGTGTTTATTTTATACATAATAGTTTGTACCTCTTAATCCCCTACTTCTGTATTGCCCCTCTTCCCTTCCTTCTCCTCACTGGTAATCACTAGTTTATTCTCTGTAACTGTGAGTCAATTTGTTGTTGTTGTTATATTCACTAGTTTCTTGTATTTTTTTAAGATTCTCCATATAAGTGATATCATATAATGTTTGTCTTTCTCCATCTGACTTACTTCACGTAGCACAATAACCTCCAAGTCCATCCACATTGTTGCTAATGGCCCAATTAAACTTAAAAGCTTTTGCACAGAAATGGAATCCACTGACAAAATGAAAAGACAACCTACTGAATGGGAGAAAATATTTGCAAATAATATGACTGTTAAGGGGTTACTCTCCAAAAAAATGAGCAGAATACCTGAGTAGACATTTTTCAAAGATGATAGGCAGATGGATAACAAGAACATGAAAAGATGCTCAACGTTGCTAATCATCATGGAAATGCAAATCAAAACCACAATGAGATATCACCTCACACCTGTCAGAATGGCTATCATCAAAAAGAACACAAATGACAAATGCTGATAAGGATGTGGAGAAAAGGGACCCTAATACACTGTTGGTGGAAATGTAAATGATGAAGCCACTGTGGAAAACAGTATGGCAGTTTCTCAGAAAACTCAAAATGGAACTACCATATTATCCAGAAATTTTCAAACCAAAAAAAAAAAAAAAAAAAAGCTCAACAATACTAATTCAAAAACATACATGCACCCCAATATTCATAGCAGCATGATTTACAATGGTCAAGATATGGAAGCAACTGAAGTGCCCATCAAAAATGAATGGATAAAGAATATGTGGTATATATATATATATATATATATATATATATATATACAATGGTATACTACTCAGCCATAAAAATGACTTATTTATTTTACCTGCAGAATTCTTATGATTTTTGTGTTGTTCACTTTTAATTATTTGACATTTGTTTTTGTGATTATGAATGCTATCTTATTTTCTTTTAAATTTTGAAGTTGGTGTATGTAGAGAAAAATACTACTGCTAATTACAAATTGATATTCAGTATTCACTAACTCAACATATTTGTATTGTGTAATGATGATGTGTCAAGCTCTATTCTAGGTTCAGTGGATACATATGTGATCAAGGAGACAACTATTATTATCATCCTAGTGCTGGTGCTTTGCTTTTAGACATGCAGTGGGAAGACACACGAAAAAATAAAAATTTTGAAAATTATAAAGGTGCATTGGTAATTAGGGTAATATTGTAGGAGTCTCACTAAGAAAGTGACAATTGCTAAAGATATTAATGATGTGAGATGGTAATCATATAGCTATACTGATAAAATTATTTGTGGCATAGGGATCAACCATTCTAAAATTCCGTGAGCTGGAATTTGATTAGGGACTTTTAAAAATATCAAGAAGAAAATGGATGAGAGATAGGGTGGTAGAAAGTAATATCTGAAGTTTAAAGGGAGTGCAAGTAAGGTAGAGTATTGAAGATCACTGTAAGGACATTATCTTTTACTCAAACTCTTCAGAAGATCCATTCATTGGTGGGTTTTGAACAAAAAACTCAAATGATTAAGCTTAATTTTTTAAAGCGTGACTTGGTTTTCTGTTTTGGCAATAGACTAGATGAAGGAAATTTATAAGCAAGAAAGTAAATCAGTAAGACATAATAAGAAAACAGGCAAAAGTTGATTCAGACAAAAATATATCATGGAAATATTGAGAAATGGTTAGATTCTGAATATAATAGAATTTTTTGATTGTTTAAATTTAACATTTAAATTATAAAGAGATAAATAAGACTTAATTCCTCAATTTTTAAAAACTATTTTATCTTATTTTTTATTTTGACATGTGCAACTGAAAGGACAGCACTGCCATAATATGAAAATGGGGAAGAACTTTACAAGACCTAGCTTCGAAGGAAAGATGAGGAGGTATGTTTGGATAGGAGTTATATAAATATAGTTGCTAAAGTAGCATTTAGATAGACAAATTAGAGACCAGGAAGTTTGTCTGAGTTGAAAGTATCAGCTTTGCCATAATGATAATTAAATAATATATACAATTCCAAGACTTGAATGATCTCATTCAAGATATAATTGCAGATAGAGAAAAGAAACTAACAAAGTACAGAGCTTTGAATCAGTACTATTTTTATAGTTTTGGTTGATTTTGAAAATATCATTATATTGATATTTTTGAAGGATATTTTTTCTGAATATAGAATTTGGGTTGATAATTAATTGTTTTCTTTCATCACTTTAAAAATAGTCGTATGTTTCCTGACCTTTAATGTGGTGACATATGTCATTTCCAATCTGTATCATTGTCTGCTGTATGTAATGTTTATGTAATGTTTCTTTTTTTTTCTCTATTAGGTTTCTAATTTCTTCTATGTCTTTTGTTTTTAGCATCTTGACCTTTACATGCTTACATGAGGTTTTTTTCTGTATTTGTATATACAGCCTACTTGGAATTCCTTGAATTTTTGGATATTTCCTCAAATTTGGAAATATTTTAGCGATCATTTCTTCACATATGTTTCTTTCCTGTTGTTTCCCCTTTATCATTCTGAAAGTTAACTTGAACATATTAGACAACTCGATTTTGTCTCACAATTCCTTGAGGCCCTGTTCTTTCCTCTCTATTTTAGTTTTAATTTTTCCATGAGTTTTATTTTTCATATTTCTTTTTGTCTGACTCCAAGTACAACAATTATTTCTTATGCCACTCCATACTCCTATTTAGTCATCCATCTTTTTTTTTCATTACTAGTATTATAATTCTCAGTTTTATAATTTACACTTAATTTTTTTTAAAGTCTCCTTGTCTTTGCTGAAATTCTGTATAAAATTAAATCATTGTGACCATGTTTTACTTTCAGTTCTTAAGAATATTTATAGTAGCTCCTTTAACAACATTGTCTCCTAATTTTAGTATTTCAGTTCTCTTTTAGTATGTTTATGTTTCACTTATCCTTTTCTTTAAAATAGATTGCATTTTTCAGCTCACATATAAATTTCATTGTTTTTAACTTGGAGACAGTGGATACAATATTGTTAAAGATTCTGGATTATATTATCTTGTTCTACAAATCATGTTAAATTACTTATTCCTTAAATTTATTTAGGTGTAATTTTATATTTTGATAGTGTAAGTCTTCTAACTTTACTGAATTGTTCAGGGACTCCTGTGGTAGATGTACTACTAATACTCTCCCAGAAAAAAAAAAAAAAAAAAAAAAAAGGCCATATCTTAATCTTTGGAACTTGTAAATAAGTTACATGTCACAGCAAAAGCAA
Organism: Neophocaena asiaeorientalis asiaeorientalis; assembly: GCF_003031525.2. Lineage (NCBI taxonomy): Eukaryota > Metazoa > Chordata > Mammalia > Artiodactyla > Phocoenidae > Neophocaena > Neophocaena asiaeorientalis. Next base: position 2,364,097 of record NW_020175414.1, on the reverse strand, counting down.
GTTTGCAGATTAATTTAATTAAGAATTTTGGAATTTGGAGAATATCCTGGGTTTTCCTGATGGGCCCAATGTAATCACAACAGCGTTTATAAGTGAAATAGTGAAAAAAATAATAAAAAAAGAGTCAATGTCAGAGTTATGAAGACTAAGGAAGTCTAGACTGGCCATATGAGGTGTTGAAGATGAAAATAGCCATGAATCAAAAAATGTGAGCAACTGGAACAGGCAAGAAAATGTATTCTGCCCTAGAGTCTCCAGAAGGAAAACAGCCCTGTCAACTTTTTAACACAGGGATACCCATTTCAGACTTCTGATCTCTAAACCAGTAAGATAATAAATTTGCATTATTTTAGGCTCCAAGTTCCTTTTGCAGTAGCAATATGGAACTAATACACTCCAACCCCAAATAACCATGTTTAGATCTCATAATAACTAAGAGGCTATTTTAGTTTTTCATAATTGGACAAAGAGAGAATATACTATATAAATATATTACTTAAAATTTGACTCTTTTTAAAAGTATTAAAGAAATAAGGTATCAGAAAAAACACATCCCATCTTTTTAAGATATTTCTATAATAATTTTGAAATAGGCAGTGCTAAAATAATCCACAGGGTAGAACATTTTTTCAGCTTCATGTTAACAGCTCCTTGATTGATGTTATTAGGTACTATTCTTATTTATGAAATTACCAAAATTGAAATTTCAATTTTATTTTAATTGTAAATTAAATCTAGCATACTGTAGACACCTATTTAAATTTAAGAAACTAATGAAAATGTTAATTTGCCTACAGAAATTATCTAACTAAAGCAGTAAAATTTGAGTTACATTACTATCAAAGGATTTTTAAGGATAGACCAAATGCATATATAATCCCATGATTCTGTGTACAAAAATGTATTGTCATTTTATGTTTAGCATGCAACTATGAAAGTAATCATGAAAGGAGAGTTTTCCTTTTCTAGTATATATGTTTGCATGAGTTCTAGCATTAAATATGTAGGTGTCCATTGCCTAGCAAGGTATAATGTTACTATCTACTACACAGTAACTTGTCAGTAATGACAGCCCACACCTCCATTTTTCTCAATAACATTGATGGATTTACTGAACATCTTTCAAAACTTCTCCTCTTGTTGTACTGACAATCAGCTCTTTTATTAGGAGCTCTACGTTATATTTATGTTCTTGCCATGTTTAAAAAAAAAGCGTTATTACATTTCAGATAATTTAATTGTTTTCTTTGGAGATGAGGAAAAATCAAGAAAATGAGGCCTTATAAATATATATTAATTTAGTGGAAGTTAATATTGTAACATTTTGCAACAAATTTAGAGAAAAAAAATAGTAGTGGTCCTGAGTCTACCTTATACTGAGTTCAACCTAATAAAGGCTGGGAAAGTGCTGGCCATATCATTTATATTCCAATCTGCCCAAAATCCATATCATATTATTCACAATATCTATTCCCAAATTAGTAGATATTAGTTTGCAAATAAATTAACATAATAAGTAGTTAATATGGATTTAAGCATATATATATATATATCCATAGATATGTCAAATATTTATTATATATATATATATATATATATATATATATATATATATATAACTTTATAACTGTCTAACTTATTAAAATTTAAAACATGCAGTTTGATAATTAAATCATTCTTCAAACTATATATCCTCTATTGGTAATGTTTTCTGTATCCTAAATTTTTCCATTTTTTTCATACAACTTCACCTAAAATGTCCTCTACTCATTTCTACCTGCCAAAACATAATTATTTAAAAACTCAACTTAACTGTCACTTTCCTTTGGAAATCTTACCTATTTTCTTTTGTGTTATTATTCTCCTCTGTACCCTCAACACATGTCTTCTAATTGTAATTATTTCAGTTATTGTTTCATCCCTGAAATGTTTATCATGAAACCTTATTAATATGCACCTATAATCTCTGGTATATCACACCAGAGAGAAAATTAAGGTCAGACACATTCTATGTTATGACCTAATTAAGGAAAGTGCAAATGAATTATTCCTTTCAAAAAGTGTATCTTTGGTATGGTCGATTGTTATATCTGAAAAAATATATATATTATCCAATGTAAAATATATTCAATTGTAACATTATTTAAATTTTCCATATTACAATTAAATAATTATTAAAGAAGTACACAATTCCTGTTTCATGCAAACATGTCCATTTACATTAGAAAGCATCAATTTTGTTTTAAAAATCTAGAAAATTATAAGGTAAAATGACATATTCAAAATGTGTCATTGGTTCTGATAGTGATTAGTTAAGTTTCCCTCAACCAATGACCATTTTATAAAGCTTGAAGGTTGTAAAAACCACCAAACTTGTTATTGAGAAAAATACTTGTAATGAAATTTTATGGTGAGCTAGGAATGAATATGCTAAAATTCAGACTGGCAGAACTTTCTATAACCTAAATTATTGGCTTATATAAAACAAAATTTTATGAAGAAGTAATCACCCATCAAGGTAACCTTATTTTCAAACTCCTATTTTTTGATTTATTATATTGAAATGAGTGCTAGTCTATGAATGTGATCATGCATCTATCTTATGAATGGGCTTCTTACAGTCAGATTTCTTTCCATAAGAGTGAAAGTGGGTAGTAGAGTAAACCTGTGATGTTAATGATAATTGTGTTCTATGTTAGCTTGTTCTTTCCACTCCCAGTCTTCATTTTATTCTAGATTACAGAGGGAGAAAATTAAAAGTTCAAAGGTATTTCCTCTATATTCTGTTTCAATTATTTATTTTTTCCTCAAAGAGCCACTTAGAATAAGTTTTAGCAAGACCTCCCAATAATCTCCAAACCCTTGTTTGGTTTTCCAAATCACTGTGCACATTCATTGCATAAATAATTTTATAAGTCACAACATAGCATCAAATAACTAATTATGCCACAAAGTAGAATACATATTAGCATAATATTCAACAACAGAAGTTCTGGCCCTCCACCTTCTCCAGGAGTCAGTAAAACCTTACAATATTTACACTCCATGTTGGTTACCATGATCCAAGACACTCATATCTCTCACTTGGATTTTTAATAACACCTCTAGCCGGTCCCCCTCCATTTACTCTTGTCTCTTCACTATGGACTAATCACCAAACAGGAGCAAAGGTGATGCTCTTAAAACATAATTTTGATTATCACTTTTCTCTTTCTAAATAGTTCCAATGGCCTTCACGTCACTTATAATAAAACAAAAAGTTTTCCAATGTCCTACATGTCTATAAATCATCTGCTTTCTCCTTATGTCTCTTATATATTGTTTTTAATTTTTCTTCCTATTCTCTCTACTCTACCCACACTGGCCTCCTTGCTCTTCCTCCCGTATAGCAAGAAAGTGCCTCAGGGCTGTTATAAATTTTGAAATTTCTCATTGGAATGACAATTCCCTAGAACTCTGCATGGCCTTATCTATCAGTTCCTTCACATTTTTTTACATTTCAATATATTGTGAACGTTTTGATTATCCTATTTAAAGTTTTGATGTTTCCAGAGCTTTAATCTTAATCACCATTTAAACAAACAGTATTGTATACATTTTATTTATTGTCTAATACCCAAACCAAAATTTAAACAGCTTAAGAGGAGGGATTTCTTTTATATTTACTTTCATGGCTTCTAACATAGCCCATCAGAAACAGTACAAACTCAGTTACTATTTTAGTATATTAATAAAATCATTCCACACAGATTAGGTAAGCACATCCTATGCAATAACCATTATACTATATGCTGGAGAATTAGGATGTTGAGAAGGCAGAGATGTTGTTTAATCTATGAAGAACACAAGGCATTAAATAGACACTGAGGAGAGTGGCATCATCAAAATTGCAGAATAACAGTTTTCCCTTCAAAGAATACCAACTTATACAATCACTCAGAAATGAGACTTTGTGGATGTTGAGGAATACAGCTGAGGATTTCCAATACACCACTGGAGCATAAAAAAAAAAAAAAAGAAAAGAAAGAAAAAAAAATCCAAAGTTGGATGCATTGAAGAGGTTAAGAGGCATAACCCTCTCCCAAGGCTGTACAGCTCAGTGCCAAGACAGACATTCTTATCTGTGAGTTCTCCCACAAGGGAAAGTGAGAGCATGTGAGTGGGCACCTGTCTTCCCCAGCTGCACAGGGTGCTGCGAAAGAGATCCAACTTTTTTCTCATCCACCCAGAATACTGAGATGTGCTGTGAAACTGGGTGAAAGGAAGTGGTCAGGAGAACAACAAATAGGGCTCCTTGTGGGCATTAAAGAGAAGTTGATCCTACTAACCATACCATGCACTCTATCATGAGCCTTCCTATGAGCCACTGGGGATGCCTCACCTGTAGATCCCCCAGGTGCCTCATGGGTACCCCCAGTTCTCCTGGTGCCTCACCCACACATCCCCAACACTGACCAGCTTCTTATGTATGCTTCCAAAATGTCAGGAACAAACCTGTGCAGATGGCTAGTGAGCATGTGCAGAAAGCTAACCCAACTCTGTGCTCCTGAGAGAAACCACAAACTTGTGTTTTCAGCATTAAACTAGGGAAAGGAAAAGGGAAGCTTTCAGCACTTTGCCTGGCTTTTCAGGATAGAGAAAAGACACACAAGTTGAGAATTCTGCCACAAGAGGGAACAAGAATTATGCAGCAAGTATACCTATTTAAAAGATGTAAGAAAGCCTCAAAATCCCAAGCAGGGCCAGAACCATCAGTAAAGACATGAGGAGGTGACTGAATTTTCTAGGTGTGGCTTCAAGGGAGGTGAATAAACAAAGAAATATGACACCACTAAAGGACTACAAAAATTTCCAGCAAGTGACCTCAAAGAAATAGAGATCTGCAATTTGTCTGATAAAGAATTCAAAATGTCTATCTTAAGAAAGTTCTGTGTGCTACAAGAAAACAGAAAGAAAATTCAGTAAAATCAGAAAACAAAACATAAACAAAATGAGAAGTTTAGCAGAGTTAGAAATTACTTTAAAAACACACAGAAGTTCTGGAGCTGAAGAACACAATAAGTGAAACTAAAAATGCAATGGTGAGCACTAAGAGCAGACTAGACCAAGAAAAAGAAAGAATCTGTGAAGTAGAAGATATCATTTGAAATTACCCAGTCAGGGAACAAAAAATAAATAAATAAATAAAAAAGAGTGAAGAAAACTACCTGAATTATGGTATACCATTTAAAAAAAAATCTACAGATTATTGGTAGCCCAGAGGAGAAGAGAGGGAGAAAGGAGAATAAGCTTATGTAAGTAAACAATGACTGGTAAGATCAAACTCTTGGAGAGATTTGGATACCAATCATGAAGCCATGTCACCTCAAAATTGAAACCCAAAAATATCTGGGAGTTCCCTAGCAGTCCAGTGGTTAGGACTCAGCACTTTCACTGCCATGTCCCTGGGTTCAGTTCCTGGTTTGGTAACTAAGATCCTGCAAGCCACACGGCATGGCCTAAATAAATAAATAAACCCCAATAGATCTACAAAAGGCCAATTATAATAAAACTATCTAAAATAAAATACAAGGAGAGAATTTTAAGAATATCAAGGAGAAAAAGTTCTTACATACAAAGGAACTCCCATAAGGCTATCAGCAGATAGTTCAGCAAAATCCTTACAGACCAAGAAGGAATGGGATAGTATATCCAAAATGCTGAAAGGAAAAAAAAAAAGAAGCCTGTCAACCAAGAATATTATATCCAGCAAAATTGTCCTTCAGAAATGATGGCAATATAAAGATTTCTCAAATAAACAAAAGCTAACAGAGTTCATTAGCACTAGATTTGCTTTACAAATAATGCTGAAAGGAGTTCTTCAAGCCAAAATTAGAGAACAGAAATCAGAAACATAACACTTATGAAAATATACAACATAATGCTAAAAGTAAGTATGTAGTCAAATTCAGCATACTCTAATATTGTAGTCTGGTGATGTGTTAATCACTTAACTATAGCTTAAGGTTAAATAACAAAATTATTAAAAATAACTATAGCTACAGTAATTTTTAATAGATATCCAATATAAAAAGAAGTAAATAGTGAATTAAAACACAAAATGTGGGAGAGAAAGTAAAGGGAAATTTTTTGTATGGAACTGAAGTTAAGTGTTTATTACCATAAAATAGACTGTTATATCTATAATAGTTTTATGTAAACTTCATAATAACCATGAAGCAAAAACCTACAGTAGGTACAAAGGTAAAGACAGGGAATAAAAGGATACTACAAAAGAAAATCATTAATTCACAAAAGACAGCAAAAGAGGAAGAAGGGAAGAAAGGGACTAAAAACAACTAAGATGGTATTAGTAAGTCTATACCTATCAATAGTTAATGCAAATATAAATGAATTAAATTCCCCAGGCAAAACACATAGAGTGGCTGAACATTAAAAAAAAAAAAAAGAGGCAAATATATATTGCCTAAAAGATACTCACTTGAACTTCAACAGTGCACAAAGTCTTAAAATGTTAGGGCTGAAAAAAATATTTCATGTAAATGGAATCCAAAAAGGAACAGAGTTAGTTGTTATATTTATATCAGTAACAAGAAACAAGAAAAAAAGAAGGTCATTATATAATTATAAAGGGCTCAATTCATCAAGTGGATACAATAATTATCAGCATATACGAACAAAACTTTGTAGCACCTAAATATACTAAGTAAACATTACAGATCTGAAGATAGAAATACACAGCAATGCAATAGTAGTAGGGGACTTCAATTCCACACTTTCAAAAATGAATTGATTATCCAAACAGAAAATCAAGAAGGAAACATTGGACTTGAACTATATAAATACCAGAGGAGCTTAACAGATATGTACAGAATATTTTATCCAACAAGAGCAGAATACACATTAATCTCAAGTAAAGGCAGAACTTTCCCCAGGATAACTCATGTTAGGTCACAAAATAAGTCTTAGCAAAGTTTAAAATCATTCTAAGTATCATTTCTGACAACAAAGGTATAAAATTAGAAATCAGTATCAGGAGTAAAACTGGAAAATTCACAAATATATGGAAATAAACAATATCCTCCTGAACAACCAATCAGTTAAAGAAGAAATCAAAAAATTACTTGAACAAATGAAAATGGAAACACAATGTACAAAACCTGTATGATGCTGCAAAAACACTTATAAGAGAAAACATTTATAGTAATAAATGCCTACATTAAGGAAACAAAAACTCTCAAATAAACAAATTAATTTTATACCTCAAGGAATTAGATAGAGGAAGAAAGTAAGCCCGAATTAGCAGAAGTAAGGACATAACAAAGAGCAAAGCAGAAATAAACAAAATAGAGACCAGAGAAACAATTTAAAAAAATCAACAAAGCTAAGAGCTGTTTTTTGAAAAGGTAAACAAACTTTTGACAAAACTTTAGCTACACTACCCAAGGAAAAAAGAGAGAAGATTCAAATAAATCAGAAATGACAAAGAATAAATTACAACTGAGACTACAGAAATATAAATCATTATAAAAGACTCCTATGAACAATTTTAAGCTAATTAATTGCATAACCTAGAAAAAATAAATAAGTTCCTTTAAATGTAAAACATGCAAAGACTGAATCATGAAGAAATAGAATGTTTGAACAGACCAAGAATCAGTATGGAGATTGTATCAGTAATCAAAAACCTCCCAAAAAAGAAAAGCCCAGGATCAGTTGGTTTCAATGATGACTTCTACCAATACTTAAAGAATTAACACTAATCCTTCTTAAAATTTTCCAAAAGTTGAGGAGGATTGAGTACTCCCAAACTCATTTTATTAAGCCAGATTTACTCTGATACCCAGAGCCAGGTAAGGTCACTACAAGAAAGAAAGAAACAAATAAAAACCAACCAAAAACTATAGGTTGATATTCCTGAAGAATAGAGGTGAAAATATTCTCAACAAACTACTAGCAAGCTGAATTCAACAGCACATTAAAATGATTAAACAACCATGATCAAGTGGGACTTATCCCTGGGATGCAATGGTTCCACATCCACAAATCAATGTGTATATATTATATTAATGGAATGAAAGACAAAAATCATAAGATCACCTCAATGGATGCATAAAAATTTATTTCTCAAAATTCAACATCATTTTATGATTAAAAACTCTCATCAAATTGTGACTAGAAAGAAAGTACTTCAAGATAATAAAGATCATATATGACAAGCCCACAGCTAACAACATAGTCAATGGAGCAAAGATGAATGCTTTTCTTCTAAGATCGGGAAGAAGACAAGGATGCACACATTTGCCACTTTTATTCAGCATAGTAGTGGAAGTCCTAGCATGAACAAATAGGTAATAAAAAGAAATAAAATGTATCCTGATAAGAAAATAAAAAGCAAAGTATTCTCTGTTTGTAGATAACATGATTTTATATGTAGAAAACCCTAAAGACTCCACCAAAAAAAAAAGGTTAGATCTAACTTGCAAATTCAGTAAAGTTGCAAAATATGAAATCAACATGCAAATTCAGTTGCATTTCTATACACTAACAATAAATCATGTGAAAAATAAATAAGACAAATAATCCCACTTGCTATAGAATAAAAAACTGTAAAATACCTAGGAACAAATTTAGACAAGAAGGTGAAAGATTTGTACAGTGAAAACTATAAGGCACTAATGAAAGACATTTCTTGTGGAGAAGTCACAAATAAATGAAAATATATACAGTGTTCATGGATTGGAAATCTTAATATTGTTAAAATGTCCATACCATCGAAGCTATCTACAGATTCAATGTAATCCTTATCAAAATTTCAATATTTTCCCCAGAAATCAAAAAACAATTCTAAAATTTATATTAAACCACAAAAGACTCCAAACAGCCAAAGCAATCCTGAAAAAGAAGAACAATGATAGAGGCATCACACACAGAGTTGTCAAATTATATTAAAAAGTTATAGTAATCAAAACAGTGTGATACTGGAATAAAATAGACACATAGTACAGTGGAAGAGAATCAAAAGGCTGGAAGTAAACTTATGCACATATGACCAAATAACATTTAACAAGGGAGTCAAGAATACTCAGTGGTGAAAGGGTAATCTCTTCAATAAGTCATGTTGGAACAACTGGTTATTCACCTACAAAAGAATGAAATTGTACCCTCTTTTATTACACCGTTCACAAAAATTAACTCAAAATGGACTAAAAAGTTAAATATAGACCTGAAATTCTAAAACGCCTAGAATAAAAAGTAGTGAAAACTGTAGTTAACATTGGCAACAGTTTTTTGGTTATGACACCAAATACATGAACAACAAAAGCAAAAATAAAAAAGTGGGACTACATCAAGTTAAAGAACTTCTGCACAGCAAAGGAAATTATTACTAAATTGAAAAGAATGACAGAATATTTGCAAACTCTATACCAGATAGTCACAATGAGATACACCTCACATATGTTAGAATGGCTAACACCCAAAGACAAGAGGTAACAAATGCTGGTGAGGATGTGAAGTAAAGGGAAACCTTGTGTGTTTTGGTTGGAACATAAATCAGTACAACCAGTATAGAAATTAGCATAGAAGTTCCTCAAAAAATTAATAATAGAACTATATCATATGGTCCAGCAATCCCACTTCTCTATATCTGAAGGAAAAAAAGTCACTATCTTGAAGTGATATCTGCACTCCCATGTTCATTGGAGCATTATTCACAATACCAAAGACATTGACAGTGTCTCATGATGGATGAATGGATAAAGAATATGTGATTTATATATATATATATATGTGTGTGTGTGTGTGTGTGTGTGTGTGTATGTGTGTGTGTGTATACATGATAGAATGTTATTCAGCCATAAAAAGAAAGAAGTCCTCTTATTTGCTACAATATGGTTGGACCATGAGGGCACTATGCCACATGAAATAAGTCAGACAGAGAAAGACAAATGCCATATGATCTCATTTATATGTGAGTCTAAAAAAGCTTAACTCAGAAAAAGAGAGTAGAATCACCATTGCTGGAGGCTGATTATGGAAGAAATGAGGGGATGTTGGTCAAAGGGTACATATTTTCAGTTATAAAATGAGTAAGCTTTGGGGATCTAATGTAGATCATTATAACTCTAGTTAACAATACTGTAACTAAAAGTTGCTAAAAGAGTAAATCTTAAATATTCTGAACACACACAAAAATGATGGCTATGTGAGGTGATAGATGTGTTAACTAACATTGTGGTTAGATGTGTTAACTAACACTGTGGTAATCTCTGCAATGTATACATAGACCAAATTATCATGTTGTACATCTTAAACAATGTTATATGTCAAATATATCCCAATAGCGTTGAGAACTAAATAAAAATTCATGTAATAAAATGAAAAGAGATAATGACACAACAGAGGTTCAATTAGCATCCAGCATGGTACGTACTATAGCAGAAAAGTGTCCAGAGTCATGAGAGAGATTCAAATCATTCCAGGGTGATAACCAGTGAGCCATTAATCTCATTTCTGGATAGAGATGGAGGAATCACAGTGCAATGTATAAGAATTTAGATATAGACCCTGAGTGGAGAGGGACCTGGTATATTTGAATAACATTAAATAATGACTGTGTAGCTTGGAGTGGATTACTTAAGGGAAGAGGGAAACAGTTTAGGCTGGAAAGTTCTATGCTTACCAGAAGATTCATGGTCCTTCAGGCCATGGTAGGAATTTTGGAATTTACTCTGGATTCTCAGAAAATATATTTCATATTTTAAAAACAAGACAGGCATCATCAATTTGGATTATCTTACCTCTGTAAGAAAAATATTTGATACTGAGTAGGAGTGGATGTATTGAGAACAGTGAGGATATTATTATCCAAAGAAGATATAATTGTGACTTGTAGTAGAATAAGTTAGTGGGATTGGTAAAGTGGAGATTTAAGGCTTATTTAGAATGTTCATTTCCTCAAAAAAAAAAAAAAAATCAAGCTGTATTCATCAACGTGTATATACCTTATGAAATATGTTGAATAATAGCTTACCTACAATGAAAATAACAAGCAATAACTTAAAATGTACAACTTGATGAGTTTTAATATTTGTACACATTCATCAAATTTACTACCGTAATCAAGCTACAGATCATTTTTATTCCTTTTTTATAAAGAAGTTCTTTATTACCACTGGCAATCCATTCCTCCTTCCATCTCTGATCTCAGTCATGCATTGATCTTCTTTTGTCAGTATAGTTTAGTTTGCATTTTACAGAAATAGAATCACATAGAATATATTATTTTGTATCTGCCATCTTTCTTTTATCATAAAGCTTTTGAGACTCATCAACTCTGTTCATGGATCAGTAGTTTGTTAAATATATATATATAATATATATATAATATATATTATATATATATACACATATGTATATCTTATGAAATATGTATAAATATAATATATGAGGAATGAGAACTTAGTGTTAGGTAGTATATATTTTTAATGATAACATACATATCAAACTTATTCAGAAGCCTGTGGCTAAATAAATTAATTAATACACTTTAAGTACTATATATACTCATGTTTTACAGATAATAAACTTTCCAGAACTATACATTATTATATTATATTTGCCTATATATTTTCTCCCATGCCTATGTAGGCAAGTGATTAGAGAATTCTGTACAACAATAACTCAAATAAAATGATAAAGATAGCCATGGGGAAGGTTGATGTATCTTTCAGAAGTGTCAAACAAACCTAAGGATGGGATTCATTGTTTACCCAATTACTTAGAAACTCCACAAATAATATATTGTAAAATTGTGCAATGAGAATGAGAACACTTTAATGTAAGTGGTTAAATTGTTTTGGCAGGTGCAAGAAGTGCAATCATCAGAATTTTATACCTAAAATATCCTAGTAATTGGAATTTTTAAACATAAGATTGCTGTCTTAGAAGAAGTATTCAATCAGAAAATATTACAATCATATAGAGACAGAAAATATTCTAGCAATTTATTAACAAATATCCTGAGTTGACAACTAGATTAAATAAATGAAAAAAATATAACAGGTTGGAGACAAGCCATCATGAAAGGAAACTTGCTAAATAAAGCTGAAATTAATGCCATTAAACATGATGTTGCAGAAGATTTGCCATTTAACCAAATAACAAATGAAATCTCCCTGCTGTTGATATATCAGGACATGGAAGTTAAATGGAGAGGAAAAAAATAGATGAATAAACAATGAACTTGGAATGTGTGTGAATGGAGAATATAATATATATATATATATATATATAATGTTGGGTTGGCCAAAAAGTTTGTTTGGGCTTTTTCATAACATCTTATGGAAATACCCAAATGAACTTTATGGCCAACCCAATATTCAGTAGAAGGTATTTTCCTCCAGGAACTGTAGTCTCTTACAGTTCAGAAGTAAGAAAAAGAAAAAAGTAATGAAGCTTAATGATCCTATTAAATCCTTGAGGCCATTACACTCCTTAGAAACACAGGATATATATCAAAATTGCGAGATTTCTCAAAGGTCTTAAAATGCTAGCATTGAAATGTTTCTTTTGGTCCTTTCTCTGTTCCAAATCTTCTGACCTCCCCACCAACTAACATTTTCCAAAGTAAACATAGACACACATGCATGATTATGTGCACACACACACAGACACACAGCCAGAAAATCAACTGCTTAAATTTGTTTGCTTGGGGGACATGTTTTTTCCTTCATTATTCTGATGAAAAATAGCACCACTAGTAAAGTTTTTAAAAATTTAAACCATATCTAAGTATTCCATACTTACTGGTGTACTCTGTTATTGAAAATCTTCCCAAATGGCTACCTTCATATATTGAAAAGTTGAATATTTCATAGTTTATTTATCCTGCCAAAAACAAAGACCACTGCAAGAGCATCATAAGAGTACAAAATGTGGACAAGGATAAATCATAGTAATTAGTTTGTAATGAAGAAAATGTCTTACTGCAAATAAATAGTCATTAAATACCAGGAAGATATATCAACTATTTTGCAGGATAAGGTCAACAAACATTGAATGTAAATTGTTCTGCCATTAGTTTAGTATATCTTACTTGCAGTGTTAGATATCTAACACATTAGTACATCGCAGTAGATATATTTTGCCATAATTCCACATAATGAACATAATGGACATAATTCCACAAATATATAACAAACATAATTCCACAAATATATAACAAACATTATATTGAGCTACATAATACAGATAATACAAAATATCCATCATTAATAGAGTGAATATACATTTATAGAGGGTACATATAATACCTGACACTCTTCTAGACCCGGGGGATACAACTCAGAATAAGACAAAATCCCTTTCCACATGTTACTTGCAGTCAGAGTCGGGAGACAGAAAGTAAACAAATAAATCAATTAGTGTATAATATATAATGAGTTTCTGACATTACCTCCTTAGACAGGGCTTTACTGACTAAGCTCACAAAAATAGTGGTTCCATAATTCACAATTATTTTACCATGCTTTTTTTCATTTATGCTTGGTCTAATTATATATAATACACCAATTTATTGTTTTAATTGGCTACTCTGATACCTGTCAGCTCAGCTCTCTATCAAGAGTTGTAAAAGCAACAGGCCAAAAGTGAAAGTAACAGTCAAGTCTTTAATCACTTACAGTGATTAAGCAAGGGTTAAACTGGAGAAATTGGCTACTCCCCACACCCCCACCTGCCTCCCCACACACTAGGTCAGGTTGTTGAGCTTAGATGCAGATGTTGTCTTGTTGCCAGGAAGCCCTGAGTCGAAGGCTTCTGCAGTTGCAATTTTATGAACCGTGGGGGCAAGTGGTGGCAGGGAAGAGCTAGGAGTGGGAAAAGTGCTGAGTAGTGAGTCAGGGTGGAAAAAATTGTCTTCAAGTTTGCCTCCTCCCTCCAATAAGATGATGTCAACAAAGGCTTCTGAGAAAGTCCTCTGCCTAAGGTTCTAATGGAGACCCCCAAATGAAATGCACCAGAGCTAGAAAAGAAAATAATGCATAAGAGCAGGGATGGAGAGAGGGGCATGAGACCTTGATTTCAACTCTCTTCAGATACTGCAATGCACTGGCAATGCACCAAGTATAGTGTGGGGAGGGTAATTTTCCCCTGTGAGGCCTGACAGGTAAAGCCTTCATAGTTGCCTATAGTCAAACCTAAAATATCACACATAAGTCTTTAACAAGAAACCAGGCTCCTCAGTTATCATTTGGAAAGATAGCAGAATGAAGTGATGTCACTTTAATAAATTAATTTATTCATAGAAAGCTTATTTACAGATTACTCATATTCCATGTAGGTGATAGGAGACACTAATTTTATTTAAATTTGTGCAAGTATAGTATGGTATTTATCATCATGGGACTTATATTATCTTGGTGAATATATTTATTTAGCAAAAATATCAATAATAATAACAAAAAAATACGGGTCTTAATCTTTGCTAGGCTTTGTTCTAAGTACTTAAAATATTGATTAACTGAAGTCTCATAAGAACTTTATACAGAAGCTTTGCTAATAATTTCAGTTTGCAGATAAGGAAGTATAGATACAGAGAAACCAAGCATGGAGATGATAGCAAATATGGTCACAGATTCTCTTCAAATACTTGTTATTTGTGACATTCAATTCCTTTCTGAGATCAGTTATGTAACTAGTTTTGGTCAGCATAATATTAACAATTGTGATGTGAAGAGAAGTTGTTTGTCCTCTCTTATACTGTTCTTAGTACAAACTACTAATATGTGCAAATACTAGGACCATACTGATTGAAGACAATGGCCCAGTTATCCAAATCCTCCCACCCAAGGGCCAGCTAACTTCTAGACAATTGAATTTTCTTCCTTTTTCTGTCAGCTTAACTTGTATATAAATATTTGTATAAGTGAACTCAACTGAGATCAGTAGATGATCCATCTAATATAGTACAATACCAACTACAGATTCTCACAATTACGAGCCACATAATTGGTTAATGTTTTGAGATACTAAGTTTAGGGGTGGTTGGTGGCAAGGCAATAAATAATTTGTACCATGGAAAATACTAAAACTTAAAAGCTAATCATGGAGTTTCCTTTACATTATGTTAACATGTTGGCCTCTCTACCTAATGTTGAGAAGGCACAAATAATATTAAAATAAATTTAAAATTCAACTGTTTTACTATATATCAACAATGAGCAAATTAAAAACAAAACACTATTTACATTAGCACCCCAGAAATGAAATATTTAGACACAAATCTAGCAAAATATGTACAACACCTCTATGAGAAAAAACTCTGATGAGACGAACACAATTTAAATAAATAAATGAAGAGATATTATGGATAGGAAGACTCCATACTGTCAAGATGTCAGTTCTTCCCAAGGTTATTTGTATATTCAAGGGAACCCCAACCAAAATCTCAGCAAGCTATATAATAGATATCAGTAAACTAATTCTAAAATTTATATGGAGAAGAAAATGACTCCGAATAGCCAAACAAAATATTAAAGGAGAAGAACAAAATTCTTTGTTGAACTGACAAAAGGAGGGCTGACATTACCTGACTTCAACACTTATTATAAAGCTACAGTAAACAGAGTATGGTATTGGTGAAAAAATAGATCAGTGGAACATAATAAAGAGCCCAGAAATAGACTCCCCTACATAGAATCAACTGAACATAAATAAAGGAAAACATGCAATATAATGGAGCAAAAATAGTCTCATGCAATATAATGGAGCAAAAATAGTCTCTTCAACACATGGTGCTGAAATCTAGACACAGACAGACCTTACACACTTGACAAAAATTAACTCAAAAGAGATGATAGACCTAAATGTAAAATGCAAAATTATAAAATTCCTGGAGGATAAGAAGAGAAAACCTAGATGACCTTGATTATAGTAATACCTTTTTAAAATAACTTTATTTATTTATTTTTGTCTGCCTTGTGTTTTCTTTACTGTGCACAGGCTTTCTCTAGTTGCAGCCAGTGGGAGCTACTCTTCATTTGCGGTGCACTTGCTTCTCATTGCGGTGGCTTCTCTTATTGCAAAGCACAGGCTCTAGGCACACAGGCTTCTGTAGCTGTGGCACACTGGCTCAGTAGTTATGGTCCTCAGACTCTAGAGCACAGGTTCAGTAGTTTGTTGCTCCGTGCCATGTGGGATCTTTTTGGACCAGGGATCGAACCCATGTCCCCTGGATTGGCAGGAGGATTCTTAACCACTGCACCACCAGGGAAGTCCCGGTAATTCCTTTCTTGATACAATATCAATAATAAGTAATTGCTAAGCTGGACTTAATTAAAATTAAAAACTTCTGCTCTGTGAAATACAATGTCAAGAGAATAAGAAGACACAGCACAGAACAGAAAATATTTGCAAAAGACAAATCTGATGAAGAAGTATTATCCAAAATAGACAAAGAGCTCTGAAAACTCAACAATAAGGAAACAACAACCCAATGAAAAAAAGGACCAAAGACCTTAACCGTCATTTCACCAAAGAAGATATACAGTGGCAAATAAGCATATAAAAAGATATTCCATATCATATGTCATAATAAAAATGCAGATTAAAACAACAATGAGATACCGTTATACAAACTGCTGGAATGGCCAAAATCTGAAACAATGAAAACACCAAATGCTGGTTTTCATACATTTCATAAATTTTCATACATTGCTGGTGGAAATGCAAACCGGCACTGCCACTTTGGAAGACATTTTGATGGTTTGTTACAAAATTTAACATACTCCTACCATATGATCCACAAATCATGCTCCTTGTTATTTACCCAAAGGAATAGAAAGCTTTGGCCACACAAAAGCCTTCAAACAGATGTTTATAGCACCTTTGTTCTTAATTGCCAAAACTTGGAAACAACCAAGATGTCCTTCAGTAGATGAACAGATAAATAAACTTTGGTACATCCAGACAATGGAATATTATTGAACACTAAAAAGAAAGGAGCTGTCAAACCAAGAAAAGACATGGAGGATCATTAAATCCATATAACTAAGTGAAAGAAACCAATATGAAAAGGCTAAATACTATATAATTCTAACCATATGACATTCTGGAATAGGCAAAACTATGAAAACAATAAAAAATCAGTAGTTGCCAGGATTGGGGAGGGGGGATAAATAGAGTACAGAAAATTTTTAAGGCAATAAAAATACTCTGTGTGATACTAAATTGATGGATACATATCATTATACATTTGTCCAAACCCATAGAATGTACAAACCCTCAAGTTAACTCTTTTGTAAACTACAAAAGGTGGTTATGATGTGTCTATGTAGATTAATTTTTGGTAAAAGATGTACCATTCTGGTGAATGATGTTGATAATGGAGGAGGCTATGCATGTATTAGGGCAGGAGATAGATGGAAAAATCTCTGTATTTCCCTCTCAATTAAGTTGCAGGATTAAAACTGCTCTAAAGATTGTCTTTAAAAACCATTAAACATAAATATCATTACACATTAGAAACAAATGGAAGAAAGTGTATTCTATAGTAATAGAAGAAATAAATGAAAATGGGTAATGTCAAAAGGGAGGAGATACCAATTCAAATACATTGAAAATTTACTTTTGAGCTCAAAGTACTAATTCAACAAAATTATTGACTTGAAATTTAAAAATTATTTCTAAATTAGTGGAAAGAAATTCTATTTTATAAACTAAGCTTTTGATAAAGACTGATTTATTCTCATGTGGTCTGAGAAACATATCTAAATAATATATATCTATATATAAAAATATCTAAAGAATATATGGACAATGATTGTAACATGACAACTCTTCACAGTTGCTTAGGACAACTGTTAAATTTTCTAACTTAAGCCTGTGTTTAACATAATGCTTGATAATTTATTAAAACAATTTGACAAATAACAGAGCATTATTCCACTTAAAGTAGTTTTTACTCATAGACATTCTTAGTTTTCCAGGTCAAAGTAACTTTACTGTCAGTATTTAAAAACAGATAGTTTGACATTTATGTCTAGACCTTTCGAGAAACTTCCACAATTCTAACATAAGAATTTATTTATATATTGAATTAAATATTGCCTATGAATTATGTGTTATGACCAAAATGTATTTTTTAAATATTCAGGTGTGGTTAAATAGTGCCAATTGATTAAGATAGCACTATTTTTAGTAAACACGTAAGATTACTCTTCAGATCTCTTTATGGAGCCAGTCATTAGAAATCTAATATGCTCAAATTTCATTTTAAAATATAATTTTTAATTAATTACTTTAACCTGTATTTCCAGAATTTAAAATAAAATGGAATTTTAAGTTGGTAAGCTTATAAATCAGTGTGATTAAAAGATCACCATCTGTTTTAAAGTTCTATAGTGTGCACATTTATCACAATTTGTCCTCTGCACAGAAGTTATAATACGTTTACATATTTGCTGTAATAACTTCAATGATACTTGCTTGAAATTAAACAAGTAGTAAATAAATTTACCCAATGTTACCTAAATAATCCTTATACCAATTAATGCAATTTTGTTACATTTTTCTGTTGAAAATATAGCCATATATTAACTAGCAATAATTATTTTCTTAAAGGCAATACTTTCAGTCAGTATTTATCACTAGTTTTTTAGACCTTGTTCTTTATCTGCAGAGCATTTGAAGTCAACCCCCATAACAACTCTTTGAGTAGCTGAAATCAGCCCTCAGCATTTTGCTTCTCCTCTGGGTCATGCTTTCATTTATCATTGTTAATATTATATCATTAAATTGCATGTCCTACATACTATCACTGATATTGCAGCTTGAAAATGAAGAATAGATAGAAAGTAGAAAAATTTATTGCATTTTTTCCCCTTAAAACGTCATTGGGTCCAGACAAATGACTAATTCCACATTTTCTGGTCCCACTCTTTTCAATTTCTTTCTAATCACCAAATTTTTGAATGGGAGAAGAGATGCTATCACACTCAGTTCTCTAGGCTCCCTTTCTGTATAGAAGTCACTAATTTGACTTCAATAATTTAGGCTCACAAATATTTCTGTCATGGTATTTCGGTGATGCCTTTGTGAAATACACTCTTACACAACCTCAAAAATCTCATTTAATTGCCTCCCTTTAGCTTTTCTTAAGCAAATGAGAGAGGACCCATGGTGGTGAAATGACAGGGAAGAGTAGCTAGGTGTTTCTATCTTATATATAGCAACAATATTTCAATTTTTAAGTTAACTGCCAGAAGTCATGATGTAAAATTATTATATAAAATAGAAATTTATATTATAGATATGTATACATATATATTTATAGTATGTTATAGGCTTTGTTTTAAAATAACTTTTAGTGTATATTAAAATTATTATCTGAAGCGTTAAGAAATCTGAATATTTGTTGACTCTATGATGAATGAGTCCAACTTAGTTGTTTAGAGATATATACTTATTAAAATATTAAATTAAAGTGGTACATTCTAGATGGTTAACATAAAGTATGAAGGTTAGATTATCTCAAAAGGATGCATAACACTGTTGTAAGGGATTCTGCTTTCAACAATGCTGAAGCAACTTCTTTAAAACTAACACTCAGCAGAGAACAATAAGAAAACATTTACTGTTTTAAGCCATCGCAAAACTTCCACGACAGAAACATTTGTGCATCTAAGTTACTGAAGTGAGGAGGAGCCTGGAGAATCAAATATAACATACATGATATCTTTTCTCATTTACAAGTGTGGTGAGTAGAAAGAAGCAGGAGACAGTGGTGGATAAAAGGATAAAAAGCTGACCAGAGCATTCCTCAACTACAACTTTGGATAAATATCCAAGTTTAAGCCTGCCAAGAAGGAGGTACCCTATTAAATATCTAAAGCTTTCAGAGAGCTCTGCCCTAGAAGTAAAGTACATTGAAATAGAATAAACTAGATCAACCAACATAAAGACCAAAGTTCAGTTTTAGATCATTAACCCTGAACTTTAATTAAGAATTGCTTCCTATCATAATTGCTTTCTAGAAGAAAAGTAAATTCTCTTGAGAGAGAAATAATGTCATCTAGAGTCTCGTTATCTTTATACCATTTTATACATAATAGCCAGTAATCTACAAAAACTACTAGGCATGGAATACCCAAAAACCAACATATCTTACCAAGAAACTAAGACCAAAATAAATAATATAAACAGATATACAGGGGATCCATTTAAAGGGCTCAACACACAGATATGGACTTAAAAATATATGTGGAAAATCAATAAGATTGTGGAATAAGAGGTGCCCTGTTCACGTTTTCCCTTAGAAACAATAATTTCATAGACATCCATGGAAAAGAATATCTTAACGGGGCCCTTGCGATCCGGTTGAAAGGAGGTAAAACCTTAGTGGAGTCCAAGGCCAAGGAGGCCATTTTGAGAAGTTAGGCTGTGCCAGCGTGGCTGACTCACCAACCATGGTCTCAGTTACAGGCTCAGAAACAGCTCCATGTCCATCTCTGAGGACTTGGCTACAGTCCCGTTTGGCTTTGGTTGTGCCACCAGCACAATATGCCAAGGGACCCGACAGGAGTTCTGCTGCCCATGTGCCACTTAATAGGCCCATAGAACTCCATCCCAGCTGTGGACCCTAAGGTGATCCATGACCTGGCTCTAGCCTCTCTCAGCTGTCCCAGAGCCCTTGGGGGCAGCCCTTGATCAGACTATAACTGTACCCACCTCCTCCCAGCCATAGCCCATGATCAGTCCTATTAACCCTGGGACCTGGTGGGATACACTACCACTTTTGTCTCCAGAATTCCTAAAATGGCATTATACTTGGTTTCAGCCACTCCCAACAGTAGATCATGAACAGTCCTGCCAACTGAGGATCCCAGCAGGAGACATGCATTAGAGCCCTGGGTGGTAGGCCAGCCAAACTTTGTCTGACAGAGATCCTGAAATAATGCTATGACTTGGCTCCCACCCCTCTCAAGCCCAGTACAATAGCAGTTCTTAGACACCCAACAAGAGACACTCCTGTCTGTGCCCCCTGAGGTAAGCTCACCAACCTAGGTCTCACTGCAGACCCTATCACTTGACTCCAGGCCCTCCCATCTACACTCATGGAACAGCACTGCCTGCCCAGGGACTTGGTAGTAGACATGCCCAGTGGGGACTCCAGAACCAGATCCCTAGATCTCAAACCCATTTGTGGACCCCAAAGCAGTGCTAGGACTCAACTCCAGCTCCTCTCAGCTATGGCCTGGGAATAGTTCTGCCCTCCAAGGGACTCACCAGTAAACCAACAGGACACTTCTCAGGGACCCGGCAGAAACCACACACACCCACACATCTGTAAACAGACTCATTGTTAGCAGACCGAGCCACAGACCCTGAAGCAGACCCTTGTCCCAGCACTACTCTACTGAACAAGGTCCTGGAGGCAGTAACATCTACCCAAGCACCAGACAGGATCTACACATCCCCAAGTCCCTGTAACAGACCTGTCAACTGAAGAACCCACTGTGGACCCAGCAATAGCTTCTAGTGTTGCTATGACTTGGATTCAGTGATCCAGCTCCAATCTAACATAACTATGACTCTGGAGGTAATCTCATTAGCCCTGGGAACTGAACGAAAATCTTTGCTTGCTGAAACCTGTCTGTAAGTTTGAAAGAGTTATTTGCTTCTTTGAATGCATAGACACCAGTGCAAACCTTCATGTATCATGAAGAATCAGGCAAATATGACATCATGAAAGGAAACTAATAAAACTCCAGAAATGAACCCAAAGAAATGGAAATCTAAGAATTGCTGGACAAAAAATTCAAAATAATCATCTTAAAGAAACACAGTGAAATGCAAGATAACATAGATAGACAAGTAAACAAATCAGGAAAATAATATGAACAAAATGAGAAGTTCAATAAAGAAATAGAAGCCAGGGCTTCCCTGGTAGCACAGTGGTTGAGAATCTGCCTGCCAATACAGGTGACACGGGTTCGAGCCCTGACCTCGGAAGATCCCATATGCCGCGGAGCAACTAGGCCTGTGAGACACAACTACTGAGCCTACGCATCTGGAGCTTGTGCTCCACAACAAGAGAGGCCGTGAGAGTGAGAGACCCGCACACCACGATGAAGAGTGGCCCCCACTTGCCACAACTAGAGAAAGCCCTCACACAGAAACGAAGACCCAACACAGCCAAAAATAAAGAAAGGAAGAAAGAAAGATTTCATTTAGAAAAAAAAAAAGAAAAGAAAGAAAAGAAAAGAAATAGATGTCATATAAAAGAACAAAATACTAATCCTGCTGCTGAAGAATACAATGACAGAACTGAAAATTCAATAAATAACTTCAACAGCTGACTCAATCATGCCGATAGAACAATCAGCAAACTCAAAGATGTAATTTTATTCAGCAAGGCAAACAAACAAAAAAAATGATAGAATGGGATGCTTGTGATATTGACTGAAGTGGTGTATAATGGGGCAATTTTAGGTTACTAGTAATTTCTTATTCTTATTTCTTAACCACAATAGTAATTACACAAATATATTCAATTTTGGTAATTCTTTCACATATAAGTTTAGAATTGGCATTTTTGTCTCAGTTGTATTGTCTCTTTAGACAGCATTTCCCCCCTTGGAGGTACCTTGGCAGAAGTGCTGAATAATACAGCTTGATAGTTTTTCCCATACAACTGCAACACAGCTGTTCTGGGAAACTCCTTCACCTGCATGGTGATTTTTAAATTTTGTCTTTTTTCTTTGTTGAATACCACTTTTTCTCCTGGATTCCATGTCTTCTTCTATATTTGTACTTTCACTTCTTTAAAATTGCCACTTTTTTCAATAGCATCTTGTAACTTAGTGTGTGAAATACAAATATTTTTGAGACTTTAGATGCTTAAAATATCTCTAAACAATTGTACTTTATTTATATTTAGCTCTATTTAGAATTCCAAGGTAAGAATCTAATACTACCAAAATTATAAAGGTTTTATTCTATTTGCTTTTGAGTGCCACTCTTGCTCTTCAAAAATCTGATGTCCTTTATGCTCCAAAATTTTAATTTTACCTTTAACATAGTCTTCCCCTCTGTTTCCATACTTGAATGCCATCAACTAACAAACAAATAACATTTATAGTGTTCTTTAATCTATTGTAATGTTCTTTAAATACTCAATGACATGCCTTTCATTAGATCTTGCTGTAATCATTGTGTTTATCACTCAAGGGCTCTTTTAACAAGGAAACATGTTTTCACTCACATTAAGTAAATTTGCATCACTATTTGTTAGTTTTCTTATCTCAGTTTCTTCTCTTTATCATTCTAGGTATTTGCGTGTGTGTGTGTGTGTGTGTGTGTGTGTGTTGTTCTAGACTGGACTGATCTTGTATGTTTTCTCATATTATACAATTTTTTTTTCTTTGAGATTTGGTTTTTATTCTTAAGCCCTTCCATTGACCTCTCCACCAACCACCACCCCACCATGTGTTTAATACACAGGAACTCAGACAATCTGAAAAAATCCTGATATACTTATTTCATGAATATAATATTTTATCTCACATCTAAATAGTATATTTTAAACACTATGTACTATGAAAATTATGACAAGTCTTTTCTATGCATTTATTAATTTTGGTCTCTCTCTCTCATGTTAGAGACTTCATTCCCAAATCTGGTGAGATTTGAATGTCTATTCATATTTAACAAGGGAAACAATTAAAAAGTCAGTATTTGCAGGAATTTGACTTTGGGCCACTCAGTTTCTCCAGAAATAATTCCTCAGACAATCTGACATGGGTAGTATTATTCTAGGTATTTATTAAACATTATCCAAAATCTCCCTGCAACTACTGTACCATGAAAGCTTTTACAGTGATATATCTTTAAAGTGTTGTCTTAGCTTGTTATTGCTAATTCTTTTCCTCCTATTCTCTATTGAAACCACTAACATAGATTTTCACAAACATTCTGCCATTGAAGAGTTCTTTCTAAAATCTCATATGACTTACATGATGATGAGTTTTAGCAAACCTTCAAGGAGCAGATTATTTCCATTTTATATACACTGTCTGAACTCACAGGAAAAATATTTGAATGAATCTACCCAACTCAATGTCACAAGTTAACATTCAAAGAAGCCAAAAGTGTATATGTATATAATTATATGTAAACATTAAACATAAGCACAATGTGAACTGTATGTAAAAATATAACAAAACACTAGTAAATTAAATACAGAAGTATAAGTACCACAAAACATTAATATACTTTGGTTCAGCAATGTGAGAATAGCTTAAAAATCAGGAACTACATTCATGTAAATCTTCAAATTAACATATTAAATAGAAAAATTATGAAGATTTTAAAACAATTAACTAAGAGAAATGATTTCTTACTCTTAAGCCATGCACTAAATAACAAACTATTTAAAGCATTACCATTAAAGTCCAGAATCAAATTATGTTATTTAAAGTTACTGTTTTAACATTTTGCTGGCAAAGGTAGTCAATTCATTAAGATAAAGAAAAACTATAAATATAAAAGAATCACAATGAAGATATAAAACATTCATTAGTTGCAGAAACATGTTATTGCATACCTGGCAATCTCAAAGAAGAAACTGACAAGCCATTGGATTTAATCAGAGTTTTGTAAAAGGTCGTTAGATGCAAGATCAATGTCAAAAAATTAACAATTTTCTAAGTTCCAATTATCCAGAAATGTTTAATTTCCTCTATTACCTTTTCTCCTCTTCTCTTTTAGGTACATAAACACTAATTTTATTATAGCAATTTGCCACTGTGATTTAAAGACATATTTTAGGTCCTATTTGTAGCTAGTTTAGTCCATGTGACAAATTTTTGACTAATGAACTATGAACAGAAGATTAGTGGGTGATTTCAGGAAGACTTTTTAAATAGAGGACATAAGCTATTTCTGCCTTCCTTCATGCTTACTGCCTGGAACTCAAATGCAAAGGCTGGAATGGCAAAATACATAATTTTCTTTGAAATAACCTTGAGTTTGAAAGCCACAGATAGTAGAGAAATAATCCAGAACAATCCACGTAAGACTTGTGTTCTTGAAAATATTATAGATTTGTTACCTGTGAATTCCTTTTATATTTTTGAAATATGACCTTTTCTTTATAAACCACTATCTTCTTAATCTTGGTTTTGCACATCTGAAATTAGTCAAAATAATTTTAAAATAGCACAGTATAATGAGGAAATGAATTTCAGAAAATTGATTTCATTTACAACAGAAATTTATATTATAGTAAGATAATGGCTGAGAATAGAATACAGTTAATTTTGATTATTTGCTTATACAATCTAGCACAGTTTTTACAGTTGCTTTTACACTTTTAGTGACCATTTTGTCTCAGTGATCCCTTTTATGCATTTGTTTATCATATTACTGAGGCATTGAAATTTGTTAAATTTATTGGTGACTGTCATCCAAAATCTGGCATATTCATGACTAAAAGTGTTCTCTATATCTTACCTTGGGGAAGATCTAGAAATCCTATGCTTTTCATTGTAGTTTTAATAAAATTGAAAAGGCTTGGTGAGTTACATAATGTAGTAATACTTTTTTATTACCACATCTGTCCAATGAGAGAAGACAGCTTATGCTAAACAATGACATAAAACCAGAACGAGCTTGAAAATAAAGAGTACTCCATACCTTCCTTTAATGAAGAGTGCTGAAGTTATTAATTGATACCTCTAGAATCTGAATTATTACATCTTCTAAGTAATTTAAATGGGAAGAATATGTGTTTTCAGAGAAAAAGAAAGATCACATGTAACACCATAGAGGAAACTTAGAAACATCTCACCCACTCATGCACTCCTTTGACCCCATTTTGCCTTATGTCATTTGAGAAGTGAATTTCCCCCCATCATCCAAATAAATACAGATAGCTGGAAAAGAGCTATCTATATTGGGATATAAGTATCCCAATCACAGAATGTTATTTCTTTGAAAGTATTTTATGTTTGCATATTAGTAACAAATTTAATAACTTATGAACTTTCTCAAACAGCGAATAAAAGCTGAGTTGCTTACATGATAATATTTGTTAAATATTGTATAAAAGTTAACAGGTTAAATTCAAATATGTGAGTTAATATTACAATTTCAGCAAATGTAGTTAATTTTTTAAGCAATAAACTGGAAAAAAAAAACTATAGTTTGTTGTAGTTCCTATTAGAATGTCATTTTAAAATATTATCCCTGACACATAATCTATTTTTGATATCATTGAAATATGTATAGATACTTTCTTATCTACATAAAATTTAATATCTGTATTCATGCCTTTATCCAAAAGAAGCTATTTTGAAATTACTTATAAAAATAACTTTTTCAGATGATAAAACCAATCAATATGGAGTTTAAAAGGGAAAAACAATGCCTTTGGAATTGTGATTAAAAGACATCTGGTTGTTAAATGAATAACATGACAATGGCCTCCTTTTGCTTTAGAAATGAAAAGAAAAGCAGATGAATTCATAAGAAAATAAATTATCAGGTAAAGTTGAAGTTTACATTTTCAAGTAGAAGAGTCTTTTAAAATACAACATTTTACCAGGGCTTCATTTTTCCTTGTTTACTGATAAATACAATATAATTATTAATGTCGTCAGAGGTGCTAAAGTGGCTTTTGCTTATTTTGCACTGTAATTCTATATTTTGAATAGACTGTGATCTTGTAAATAGGATGTCTTAACATCTCCATTTGCCTATGACCTATCATTGTGCCTAGAGTTTAAAAATCAACCAATAAAATTTACAATCTGAATATTCATGAATAACAATAAAAATGGAATATTCTTTAGGGGAAAAACAGGTGAAATCTGAACAAGGCTGGCAGTTAATAATATTTTACCAAAGTTTTTTAAAACATTTTTTAAAATGTACCATGCTGTTTAAGGTGTTAACAGTAGAGAAATCTTTTTGAGAATGTATGAGAAGAATCTGTAATCATTTTTCAATATTTCTGTCAGTCTAAAGTTATTTAAAATATGAATTTTAAAAATAAATTATGGTGAGATTAGATAACACTCTGTTTTCTTCCATTTCATATGGAAATACCAAGTGAGTAAAATAAAAAAACAACTTTACATATACAGAATCATGTTCAAGGACACATTCTAACTGACTTGAAGGCTTATAGTAAGACAAATTTATCAACATACAATGGCATACACATAATGATAGAAAAATAGATTAATAGAACAAAACAGAAAAGACTCACTAATTTTAGACAAAAGTTCATAGCAATTCAGATGAGAAATGACAGCCCTTTTAACCAAGGATTCTGGACAACTGGATAATTGGATAAAAGGGAAATTGAACTTTGATCCTTACCACATATCATATACAAAAATTAACTCAGTTTCCTTAGTAATAATTGGTCTATTTCTTTATAATTCAGTCTTGGTAGACTTACGTTTCTACAAATTTATCAATTTCTTCTAGGTTGTCCAGTTTGTTGATGTATTAATTATTCATGGTAGTATCTTATGATACCTTGTATTTATGAGGTGTCAGTTATAATGTCTCTTCTTTCATTTGTAATTTTGAGTTCTCTCTTTTTCCTTGTTAAGTCTAGACAAAGTTTTATTTATTTTGTTTATTCAAAAAACAAGTTCTTAGTTTCACTGACCTTTTCTACTTTCTTTTGTGTGTGTGTGTCTATTTTATTCATTTCCACTCTGATTTTTGTTATGTCTTTCCTTCTACTAATGTTGCAGTTAACTTGTTCTTCTTTTCTAGTTCCCTGAGGTATAATTAGCTTGTTTATTTGAGATCTTTATTTTTCCTAATATAAAAATTTATTGCTCTAAACTTTCTTTTTAGAACTGTTTTTGCTGCATCTCATAAAGTTTGGTATGTTGTATTTCAATTTTCATCTGTCAAATGGAAAAAGACAAATGACCCAGTTATTTTTTTACAAAACAAAATTGCATGAAAAAAAGTTCATAGAGATTATAATAAAGAAAATTTAAAAGATATAGCCACCCCTAAAAAAGGTAAAATGAATTAAAGTATTTAATAGTACCCATTTAAGTGGTAAAATTATAAAGTGAAACAAGGTAATAAGTACCATTAAATTCAGAAAGTGGTCACATCAGGGTTGTGGGGTTTTGATTGGGATAACGTACAAGGAGACTGTCTGTAATGACTGGAAAGTCTTTTTATTGATAAAAAAGTGGTGGTTACTTGTTCAACATGTAAAAATGCATTAAGCTAACCACATGTGTTAAGCTTCATCTATGTTATATTTTATAATAAATAGGGCTTTCACTAATGGCCTTCAGGGAAGTAAAGTATACAACTCACATAATCTGTAGTAAATCTGATAATCCAGGCTTAAAAATAAGATGAAACCTTGAGATCTGGGTAACTACAACTTCAGTGGATTTCACATCACAGGAATGATCCACTAAGGACACTGCTGCCACTGCAATTGACATTGTCATCACTATTGTCACTACCACAACTGCTAGACAAAGGAGTCCACTGTGTGCCTTGCTTCCATTCTCTCTGTCTCTCTTTAATTTTTTATTTATTTATTTTTTTGTCATTCTCTCTAGATGCAGAATCTTGGTAGAAATGTCTGATCAGTCAAGCCTAAATCACATGCTTGCCTGTAAGGGAGAGGAACATTTAATAGAAGAAATTAATGTCTATGTATATCTTTTTTTGCAGTGGAAAGCAGGCCCTGTCTCCTTTGAATAATTGTACTACTGAGAATCTCCAGTTAGAGTAATAGGTGTAAATATTGGGCTTCAAACCCTACAACATGGAATAGACCTAAAAACTTATATCTACCTATAGACATATCAGTTTAAAAGGAAACAGAGAAATTACAAGCAGAAGTACAAACATGTTAGAAGAAGACAGATTTGGTGACCTACTAGCAATTAACTGAGGATCTCACTAATCTGGATGGCCACAGCTCATTTCTCTGGGAACTGAAGGTGTTAGATTTTATAAACAGGAAAGGCCAGAATTATATGAAAAGAGGCCAACACAAGTACTGTTTCTAAGGCAGAGTAAAGAATTCAATGAAAACAGTGTCTGGGTTGACACTGAGGAGATAGTTAAAACCCAATCAAAAGGCCTTGAAGGCTATATTATGTATTTGTAAATTTATATTTTGGTATAATTAAAACAATCGAAATGTTTAAATAGAAAGTTTACATGAAAGCAAACATAATACTTTACTGTATGTGTTGGTTCATTGTATGACTAATATTCTTAATCACTTTGAAAAATATTATTTTATTTCTAGTTTACCCAGTTTATGATTAATGCATGCTAAATATAATTAAGCTTTTTGTAACATCTACTGGGACTGCAGGATGGTTTGCTTATTTAACTGCTGATACAATATACTATCTAAATACATTTCCTAATATTAATCAACTCTCAGAGTCCTGGGAAATATCTGTTTCATAGGAAAACATCCTGTATTCTAAATATGTTGTTAAATTCTATTTGTTGATATTTTATTTTTGATTTTGGCATCTAATGTATTTATGACTGAAATTGTTGTATAGTTTTAAATATATTTGTCAGTTTCTGTTAACAAGTTTAGTTCAACTGTATAAGGTAAATTATCTCAATGTTCATCTATTTTCCCTATTCTATGAGCGTCAAGAATCATGTCTCTTGGGGCTTTCCTGGTGGTGCAGTGGTTGAGAGTCCACTTGCTGATGCAGGGGACACGGGTTGGTGCCCTGGTCAGGGAAGACCCCACATGTCGCGGAGTGGCTGGTCCCGTGAGCCATGGCTGCTGAGCCTGCGTGTCCGGAGCCTGTGCTCCACAATGGGAGAGGCCACAGCAGTGAGAGGGCTGTGTACAGCAAAAAAAAAAAAAAGAATCATGCCTCTTCAAACTGAATAAAAACCCTACTTAAAAAATATATACTTAAAATAAAATATCTGGGTCTATATCTTGTGTTTAGCATGTTTGACCAGTTTTCTTCAACTGGCCTTCAAATCAAGTCTGTCTTCTGTTACAGTCAGGCTTTTCTTGACAATCAACAAAAGGCAAGCTACTTGGTTGATCTATCCCCTCTCCAGAGTGCTCTCTCTTTTCTCTCCCCTGATCCAAATTATTATTTCTTTCATGTATTGCAAATGTTTACACTAATATCTGGTACTTGACCAACACTCTCCTTAAGAACTTGACCAACACTCCCTCTCCCCACATCCACTCAGCCCAGAATAGCTTTTTGAATATCTCTTATGTCTTCTATCCTGAACTAAAATTTCTATATCAACTAAGAATAATGCTTTTGCTGCAGCCATTCAATTTCATATGGCATCTACTCCAGTATCAGGAAGTGATTTTATGTGGCTCACTGGCTCTCTAATGCCATTTGTTTATTATTCTTCTACACTCTTTTTATCTGATTCTTTATGCCTCATTCCTTCGATCTCTCCTATCTATTTCTTATAATTAGTATATAGTCTAATGACCTTTAAGAAACTCCCTCTTATACACTGATTATTTTTTCTCTTACATATGATTTTCCTACCCAGTTCAAATGCTGCCAAGATTCTGAGTGACTTCATGATTCTCATAGACAGCACATCCAACCCCCTAATCACTCAGTTCCTTGACTTTCTCACAAACTACATTCTTTACATGATCTCACCAACAGCACATTTTAACTTATCACAAGAAATGGCTCTCCTTTCTAAGTCACTTTTTCAAGCATTCAGTACTACATGCTTATTCAAATATGCCCGTGATGTTTTCCTTGATATTTCTCCCTATTCATCTATCCTTTACTTTCTTCTTTTTCCTTCATGAATTCTTTATATTCCAAGACACACTATGTCATTTACTCTTAATTTAAAAATGTCAGTATTTCTCAACACTGGTCCCTTAAGTTACACCTAGTTGGTAAAATCCTAGCACTGATGGATGCAAATATTGTCATTCATATATATGGCTCATTATTATTACTGAAAATAACACTTGCTGTCAGTACTATAATCATTATAAGTTTATTGTCTGCAAGTGAGCTCTCAAATCTCTCAATAAATATTTCTCTTTTCTTGTATCACATCCTTCTCTCTTTCTCAGCAATGAACATTTTAACCTTTTCCTCTTTCTCCATCTCTGACCCAAGTAAGCCTCTTTCTATGTCAGTTCAAAATAAAAGGTAGCCATATGATATAAACTCTCAAAATTGCATCAACTTTAAATTACCTACTTTGGACCCACCAAATTAAATCATGTATCAATGACTGAATTTTCCACCTGTTTTATGAATCTCATTCCTACCAGTTTTCTCAGGGATAGAATACTTTGAATTACCTTCTTATTATCTTCTTACCCTCCTACATTTTAATTTTCCCTTCTCAACTGATTTTTTGGCATAAATATTATACCAGTGCATTTTTTTCCCAATTAAAATCAACCAACCAACAAATCAAGATAAGCTTCCTGTACTTCAAATTTCAAGAAGTAGTTTACATTTGCTTTCTTCATCCCCTTATCATTAACCACATGACTATAATATAGACTTACAGCTCCAATGAGCATGCAATTGTAAAACTCATTTACATGTTACCAAATCCAATGAACAAATTTGGTCTTTAGTTCACTTCACTTTCAGGAGACTTTGGCCAAACACTGCCTGTGTAGCATTGTCCTCTCTTGATTTCTATGATGCCACATTGATATAGATAACATTTAATTAGATTAAAAATATGAAAATAAAGAACACATTCAAATAGAGTATATGTTAAATACATTAATATAGTTTCTTATGAGGAAAATTGAATGTGCATATATATGAGGACAAAAGGGAAATTTATGCATGCATGCACATATAATTCAAAAGAAGGAACTAAAAATGGCTAATGATACTAGTCTGCTGAGAACAGAGAGGCATGACTACCTCAGCACTCAGCATATGAAATACTATAATGACTTCACATTGTTCTCTTAAATAAAATAGCTATAAGTAAAATGATGATTAGAAATTTCTAAAAATAACTTAATATGTCTTTCTGGAATGACATATTTTAGAGGATCTGAAATGAACTAAACAAATTTCCTTAGTAAGTATTAACTTAGTTACTTTAATTGCCAGAACAAATTCATTCATGTAATTTTAAAATGTTAATGCCTTTATATCTGAATTTTCATTTAGAGCAGAGATAGAAAGTTATATTACAACTTTTTGAAATATCAGGTAAGGGACATTGAAAATGCTCAAAACCTAAAAATCCCTGTTATCAATATATGGAAACTACATATTTTAAACTGAGAAGTATAGAAATTAGGGAGCAAAAATTGCTTGATCATTAAAATGAGTTTTTTCTTAGTGATGAAATATGACATTGAATTTAGTTGAGATAAATTTTTCCCAAATGAGTGGCAAACTAAAACATACATACTTTAAAAGAATGTAGGTACATTATTTAACATATTTTCTATAGAATTTATTTCTAGTTGTAAAATAAGATGCTCACAGGATTTTCTGGGAGGTTTTGTTTTATGATAGCAGTCTTTTTTTTTTTTTTTGGCGGTACACGGGCCTCTCTCCCACCGTGGAGCACAGACTCTGGATGCACAGGCTCAGCGACCATGGCCCACGGGCCCAGCTGCTCTTCGGCATGTGGGATCCTCCCGGACCGGGGCATGAACCCATGTCCCCTGCATTGGCAGGTGGACTCCCAACCACTGTGCCACCAGGGAAGCCTGATGGCAGCAGTCCTTTGATAAAACTCATCATCTTAGCTTCCATATTAAAGGTATAATATCAGAGCTTGGATAGATTGTTAAAACAAACAAACAAAAAAATCCTAAAATTTGTCTACTGTGATATTGGAAAGATATTTTTATTGTTGTATTAATAAATTTAATTCCCTCTGTGAAATAAAAAATGATAATGACTCATGTTGACTGATTTATTTTTTCATATCAGTATTATTCTAAGAATTTTACATCTTTTAATACATTTATTTCTTAAAGTCTTTCAGGGATACACTTCTCCTCTTTTACTTATTTCCAGTTTACATGGAGAACTTTAAGTTATCTAATGAATTATGAGTGAAAAGTTGATTATGGAAAGGTTAAGTTACCCAAGTTTATACAACTAGTATGTAGTGTGGTGGTTAATGTGAGGCTCTAGCTCCAAGCACACATGTTTAGTCAATGTGATTACTGACTATTTAAAGAATACAGAGACCAGAAAAAATTCCCAGTACCCATGTAAAATTAAAACTTAATATTAAAAATATGTATATAACGGCATGTTAAGGGATTGGGATCAAGATGGCTGAGGAGTAGGAATCAGAGTTCACCTCCCTCCACAGAAACATTGAAAATACATCTACAAGTGGAACGATTCACACAAAACAGCTACTGAGTGCTGACAGAAGATGTCAAATGTCCGAAAAGACAAGAAAACTTCCATATAACTGGGTAGGAAAAAAGGAAAAAGAAAAAGAAAAATCAGTAAGGGGCCTGCACTCTGAGGAGGGAGCTGTGAAGGAAGAAAGTCACCTGCACCTTGGGAAGGCTCCTCACCAATGGAGAGATTATACTGGATGGAGGGGGTGTTTTGGAGCCTGAGAAGGGAGAGAAGCAACTGGGTTTGTGGAAAGCAAAACAGAGAGTAACCTGCAAAGAAGGTCAGCACCCACACCCTATGTTCCCAAACCTGAGACACTCTTCTATTGGTGAAGATGGTGTTTTGGTACTGAAGCTCAGACTCCAAAGCTCAGTCCCACAGAGAGGGCCAGGGTTAGGTATGGAAACAGCCTGAAAAAGTTGGGCGATGGCAACTGAGGGTGTGCTAGGAAGAAGCCTGGACCCATCAGAAAGGCAAGGAACCATTTTTGGGAGGTGCACAAGGAGAGGGATGGGGTCATCATAAGAAATTCTTTCCATGTGAGCACTCCCAGGCAACAGGAACTGCCTACCTGAGCTCCGAGTATGGGTGCGAGTCACCACTACCATCTTTTCCTCCAGAGTTGGGCACTAGCTGCCTTTTTCAGACCCATAGGCCAACACCAAGCCCTGCCTCTACTGACCCAGAAAGGCACGGATAGCTCCCAGCACTAGGAATCTCACCAGCAGGTCTTGTCCCCACTTATTTGGAAGGGTGGAGACAGCCCCAGTCACTAGGAATTCTTCCAGCAGATCCCAGAATATGGCCCTGCTGTCCCAGTAGGGTGCAGATAGTTTCTGCAACTAGGAAATTTGTCAGTGGGTGCTGGAAACCGCACTGCAGTTCCCAGGTGTGCGTGGAAACCTCTTGCCATTAGTAAATCTTCCAGTGCATGCCAGAACATGCCCCACTGTCTGGGAAGGACACGGATAGTTTCTGTGACTAGGAAACTTATCAGTGAGTGCCGTAACCCACTCTGCAGTCCTGGAAGAATGTGGATAACTTCTCCAACTAGGAAGTCGCCAATGGGTGGTGAGACCCAGCCCGCTGTCCAGGGAGTATGTGGAAAACTCTCGCTACTAGGAAATATACTAGTGGGTGCCAGAACACAACACACTGTCCTGGGAGGTCATGGATAGGTTCTGCAAATAGGAAATCCATCAGCAGGTACCAAGACCAGTCCCATTGTCCCAGGAAACAGAGAAACCTCTCGTTACTAGAAAGCCACCCAGAGGAGGGGATGAAACCACAGCTATGCCCCAGGAGCTGTGTGGCTAAGGAAGAAGAGCTGAAATCTCCACTTGCGGCTGCACAAGCTGTGGAGTTACACCTCCGCTAACAGCTTCCTAAATTCAGCACCTGTGAAACATCTGAAAGGACAACAAGTGCACTTGCAGCTGGGACGGGTCTGGCTTTAGCAGCTGTGGGTGCTATGGACATGAACAGGCAGGGTTGGGCCAGACCAAAGCCCAAGCTGCCTCAATAGCTCTCACAGCAAGTCCAAGTGCATGACTAGTGCAACACTGAGACCTGACCTCAGTAGATCTGTTCTGGTGGCCGGGTGAAAACAACACCTGAGAGACACCAGGACCAACTGCCAGCATAAACACAGTTAAGGTGAGACTGAGAGCAGTGCCAACAACAGTATATGTTGTGAACCCAAACAATGGGTGAAAGGGAACAAAACAGAACACATTCACAGGTGAACAGCTCCAGAGGAGGAATACTCAGTGGATTCTCTCCCAGTGGGAGTGTGCCAATCTTGCCTCCTCACCCCACAGGTCAGAATCACAGCTAAGAAACAGATCTTGGGAGCTCAACACCAACAACTAGGGAACAACCTCCACCCCTGACAGGGCAGTGACAACCACAGAACAAAGGGGAAGCCCCGCTCAATATCTAGGGCAGGCTCTGATCACCACAACACAAATCAAACCCCCTATCAAGGGGATAACAGCACAAATCTCAGACCAAACTCACACACCAGGGGACAGACACCAGAAGCAAGAGGAACTACAATCCAGCAGCCTGCAGAAAGGATACCACAAACGCAGTAATTTTGACAAAATGAGACAACAAAGAAATATGTTGAAGATAAAGGAACAAGATAAAAACCTAAAAGAACAAATAAATGAAGAAGAGATAAGCAATTTATCTGAAAAATAATTCAGAGATATGGTAGTAAAGATGATAGAAGATCTTGGAAAAAGAATGGAAGCATGGGTCAAGAAGATACAAGAAATGTTAACACTAACTAGAAGAACTAAAGAACAAAAAACAGAGATGAACAAGTCAATAATTGAAATGAAAAACACACTAGAAACAATAATAGCAGAATAAATGAGGCCAAAGAATGTATAAATGACCTGGAATACAGAATGGTGGAAATCTCTGCTGCAGAATAGAATAAAGAAAAAATAATGAAAATAAATGAGGACTGTCTCAGAGACCTCTGGGACAACATTAAGTGCACCAACATTCAAATTATAGGGGTTCGAGAAGAAGAAGAAAAAGAGAAAGGACCTGAGAAAATATTTGAAGAGATCATAGTCAAAAACTTCCCTAACATGAGAAAGGGAATAGTTACCCAAATCCAGGAAGCAGAGACAGTCCCATACAGGATAAACCCAAGGAGGAACATCCCAAGACACATATTAATCAAACTAACAAAAATGAAATACAAAGAAAAAATATTAAAAGCAGCAAGGAAAAAGCAACAAAATACATACAAGGGAATCCCTGTAAGGTTATCAGCTTTCTCAGAAACTCTGCTGCCAAGAAAGGAGTGGCAGGGAGTGGCAGGGTATATTTAGAGTGATGAAAGGGTAAAACCTACAACCGAGAATATTCTACCCAACAAGGCTCTCATTCAGATTCAAAAGAGAAATCAAAAGCTTTACAGATAAGCAAAAGCTAAGAGAATTCAGCACCAACAAACCAGGTTTACAACAAATGCTAAAGGAACTTCTCTAGGCAGGAACCACAAGAGAAGAGAATAAAAGAGGAAGAGAAGAAAAAAGACTGACAAAAATAAACCCCAAATAATTAAGAAAATGGCAATCAGAACATACATATTGATAATTACCTTGAATGTAAATGGACTAAATGTTCCAACCAAAAGACATATACTAGTTGAATGGAAACAAAAACAAAACCCGTATATACACTGTCTACAAGAGACCCATTTCAGACCTAGGAACACATACAGACTGAAAGTGAAGGGATGGAAAAAGATATTCCATACAAATGGAAATCAAAAGAAAGCTGGAGTAAAAATACTTATATCAGACAAAGTAGACTTTACAAGAGACAAGGAAGGACTACATGATGATGAAGGCATCAATCCAAGAAGAAAATGTAACAAGTGTAAATATTTCTGCACCCAACATACGAGCACCTCAATATATAAGGCAAATGCTAACAGCCATAAAAGGGGAAATTGACAGTAACACAATAATAGCCAGGGACTTTAGCACCCCACTTACACCGTGGAGAGACCACCCAGACAGAAAATTAATAAGGAAACACAAGCCCTAAATAATACACTAGACCAGATAGACTTAATTGATATTTATAGGACATTCCATCCACAAACAACGGAATACACTTTCTTCTCAAGTGCTCATGGAACATTCTCCAGAATAGATCACACCTGGGGTCACAAATCAAGTCTCAGTAAATTTAAGAAAATTGAAAGCATATTAAGCATCTTTTCTGACCACAATACTATGAGATTATAAATCAGTAACAGGGGAAAAAAATACGTAAAAATCATAAACACATGGAGGTTAAACAATATGTTACTAAATAATCAATGGAACACTGAAAAAAATCAAAGATGAAGTAAAAAACACATAGACACAAATGAGAACAAAAACATGAAAACCCAAAACCTATGGGATGTAGCAGAAGCAGTTCTAAGAGGAAAGTTTATAGCAATTAAACCTTACCTCAAGAAACAAACAAATAAAACAATCTTAAATAAAGGACCTAAACTTACACCTAAACCAACTGGAGAAAGAAGAACAAACAAAGCCCAAAGTTAGTAGAAGAAGGAAATCATAAAGATCAGAGCAGAAATAAATGAAATAAAGATGAAGAAAACAATAGCAAAGATCAATGAAACTAAAACCTGGTTATTTGATAAGATAAAATTGATAAACATTTAGCCAGACTCATAAATAAAAAAATGGAGAGGACTCAAATCAAAAAAAAAAAAAAAAAAAAAAAAAAAAAAAAAAACAAAAAAAAAAAAAAAAAAAAAAAAAAACAAAAAAAAAAAAAAAAAAAAAAAAAAACAAAAAAAAAAAAAAAAAAAAAAAAAAACAAAAAAAAAAAAAAAAAAAAAAAAAAACAAAAAAAAAAAAAAAAAAAAAAAAAAACAAAAAAAAAAAAAAAAAAAAAAAAGAAATGAAAAAGGAGAAGTTACAATGGACACCACAGAAATACAAAGGATCATGAGACGAATACAAGAAAATGTATGCCAATAAAATGGACAATGTAAAAGAAGTGGACAAATTCTTAGCAAAGTACAACCTTCCAAGACTGAACCAGGGAGAAATAGGAAATATAAACAGATCAATCACAAGTACTGAAATTGAATCTGTGACTAAATTTCTTCCAACAAATAAAACTCCAGGACCAGATGGTTTCACAGGCAAATTCTAACATTTAAAGAAGAGCTAATACATATCCTTATGAAACTGTTCCAAAAAATTGCAGAGAGGAACTCTCCCAAACTCATTCCAAGAGGCCCCCATCATGCTGATACCAAAACCAGACAAAGATATGACAAAAAAAGAAAATTATAGGCCAATATCACTGATGAACATAGATACAAACATCCTCAACAAAATACTAGCCAACAGAATCCAACCACACATTAAAAGGATCATATACCATGATCAACAGGGATTTATCCCAGGGATATTAAGCATTCTCAAATATATACAAATAAATTAATGTGATGTACCATAGTAACAAATTGAAGAATAAAAGCCATATGATCATCTCAAGATGATCAAGATGGAATCATCTCAAGATGATCATAAATGCAGAAGAGTTTTTTGACAAAATTCAACACGCATTATGATAAAAACTCTCGAGAAAGTTGGCATAGAGGGAACCTACTTCAACATATAAAGGCCATATATGACAAACCCATAGGAAACATCATTCCCAATGATGAAAAACTGAAAACATTTCCTCTAAGATCAGGAGCAAGACAAGGATGTCCACTTGTGACACTATTATTCAACATAGTTTTGGGAGTACTAGCCACAGCAATCAGAGAAGAAAAATAAATTAAAAGAACCCAAATTGCAAACGTAAAAGTAAAACTGTCACAGTTTGAGGATGACATAGTACTATACACAGAAAATCCTGAAGATGCTACCAGAAAGCTACTAGAATGCATTAGTGAATTCAGTAAAGTTGCAGGATGCAAAATTAATACACAGAAATCTGTTGCATTCCTATACACTAACAAAGAAAGATCACAAAGAGAAATTAAGGAAACCATCACATTTCCCATTGCAACAAAAAGAATAAAATACCTAGGAATAAGCCTACCTAAGGAGGCAAAATACTTCTATTCAGAAAACTAAAAGATACTGGTGAAAGAACTCAAAGACAACACAAACAGATGGAGAGATATACCATGTTCTTAGAATAGAAGAATCAATATTGTGAAAATGACTATAATACCCAAAGCAATCTAGATTCAGTGAAATGCTTATCAAATTACCAATGGCATTTTTCACAGAATTGGAACAAAAAACTTTATAATTTGAATGGAAACACAAAAGATCCTAAATAGCTAAAGCAATCTTGAGAAAGAAAAATGGAGGTGGAGGAGTCAGACTCCTCCTATAGTTTGACTTCAAACTATATTACAGGGTTACATTAATCAAGACAGTATGGTACTGGCACAAAAACAGAAATATAGGTCAATGGAACAGGTTAGAAAGCCCAGAGATAAACCCATCCACCCATGATCACCTAATCTATGACAAAGGAGGCAAGAATATAGACTAAAGACAGCCTCTTCAATAAGTGGTGTTGGGAAAACTGGACAGCTACATGTAAAGAATGAAATTGGAACACTCCCTAACACCAAACACAAAAATAAACTCAAAATTGATTAAAGACCTAAATGTAAGGTTGGACTCTATAAAACTCTTAGAGGAAAACATAGGCAGAACACTCTTTGACATAAATCGCAGCAAGGTCTTTTCTTGATCCACCTCCTAGAGTAAATAAAATTAAAACAAAAAACAAACAACAACAACAACAAAAAGCAAATGGGACCTAATTAAACTCAATAGCTTTTGCACAGAAAAGGTAACCATAAACAATAAAAAGACAACCCTCAGAATGGGAGAAATATTTGCAAACGAAGCAACTAACAAGGAATTAATCTCCAAAGTGTACAAACAGCTCATGCAGCTCAATATAAAAAAAAAAAACAAACTAGTAACCCAATCAAAAAATGGTCAGAAGATCTAAATAGATATTTCCCCAAAGAAGACATACAAGTGACCAAAAAACACATGAAAAGATGGTCAACATCACTAATTATTAGGTAAATGCAAATCAAAACTACAATGAGATATCACCTCACATGAGTCAGAATGGCCATAATGGAAAATATCTACAAACAATAAATGCTAGAGAAGGTGTGGAGAAAATAGTACCCTCCTACACTATTGGTGGGAATGTAAATTGGTACAGCCACTATGGAGAACAGAGTGGAGGTTCCTTAAAATCTAAAAATAGAACTACCCTATGACCCAGCAATGCCATTCCCGAGAATGTACTTGGATAAAACCATAATTCAAAAAGATAAATTCACCCCAATGTTCATAGAAACACTATTTACAATAGCCAGTACATGAAAGCAACCTAACTGTCCATCAACAGAGGAATGGCTAAAAAAGGTGTGATACAAATATACAATGGAATATTACTCAGCCATGAAAAAGAACAGAATAATGCCATTTGCAGCACCATGGATGGACCTAGAGATTGTCATACTGAATGAAGTAAGTCAGACAGAGAAAGCCAAATATCATATGATATTGCTTATATGCAGAATCTAAGAAGAAAGGTACAAATGAACTATTTAAAAAACAGAAGTGGAGTCATGGATGTAGAAAGCAAACTTATGTTTACTAAGGGATATGGGTGGGGAGGGATAAATTGGGAGATTGTGATTGACATACACAAACCATTATATATAAAATAGATAACTAATAAGAACCTACTGTATAGCACAGGGAAGTCTACTTGATACTCTGTAATGGCTTATATGGGAAA
Source organism: Neophocaena asiaeorientalis asiaeorientalis (assembly GCF_003031525.2). NCBI lineage: Eukaryota > Metazoa > Chordata > Mammalia > Artiodactyla > Phocoenidae > Neophocaena > Neophocaena asiaeorientalis. The sequence goes on along the minus strand of NW_020175414.1, from coordinate 2,323,337 downwards.
AGAATCTTAAAAAAGAGTGGGTATCTGTATATGTATTAATGAGTCACTTTGCTATACACCTGAAACTAACACAACATTGTAAATCAACTGTACGCCAATAAAAAGTTTTAAAAATATATATTTAATGACATGTTAGTGACAATTGAAGATTTGTTTTTTTCAGTTACCTTACTCATTATACAGGTGAGATGACAATGATGATGATGATGATGCTGATTTCAGTTAACTGTAACATAATAGTTATACAAAAACCCACTATCTCATGTTAAGTGTGTCCAAGTTGCATGACGAATTGATACAAAATCAAATATCCATCTCAGGATTTTTAATACTTGGAGTTCATTTTACCCAAAACTCTATAAACATATAATAAATGTTCATGACTTTGTTGGGTGGTGTGCTTTCTCTGTTTCCATCATGCTTTTTCAGTGGAGTCCTTATCCAGCAAAGGATGAGAGCCATTTTCACTAGTATAAGGAACAGATCTTGTCAGGTGAATGATCTCCAAATAGCTGTTTTAGTGATGTTCATTTAATATGCCAACACATAGGTAATGGCAGATCTTGACTGCACTGCTAAGCCAAATTGCTAGACCTTATTGAGTCTAAAGAAAATGGCAGGTGAATAAAGACACTCTTCGATTATATAATATAACAATAATCATGTCTCTTGAGCTGTGTCTTAGCTCAAATGTAAAATTACTACTTTTGATAAGGTCAGTTCCTATATGGATTCATGCGGGTTACTAAGAAATCAATGACACAAGAATTATTGAGCCAGTTAATGAATAATCAATGATGTTAGTCATGATATAAGATCTAAGCCAGCTCTGTGTGAGATGGGAAATATTCCAGCCTCAACAACATTAACATTCTACAATTGCAGTTTAATGACCAAAATTTAAATAACTGTCTAATATATCTGCCATCACTTATTTAATTTCCTCAAAGCATTTGATATAAAAAAATTATATTAGATAATTCAAAGTGTTAACAAGAGCCAGACATGATTCTATGTGCTTTACTGAGGACAAATCTATGAGGTAGGCAACATCAAGATTCTCATTTTCAAAAAGAGTTATGTTTGGAATTTATCTATCTACATGTATTTCTTCTACTATAAAGCAACTGCTTTTTCATCAGGAAAATCTTAACTGGCTGATTTTATTTTGGCACATACTTTTTATCAATATAACCTATTACTGAAAGATTCTTGTAAGTATTTAGGTGAATTTTAGGGAAAAATAACTTCTCTGATCTCCAGGTATCTATTTGTGGAATATGTAGCTCCTGGTTTAAAGGACATTAACATATATCAAAATAATCACATTTTATGGATATGGTAAAAATAACCATTTATGCAGATATAGTAATAATAACAATTATATTTTACATTTAAAAGCCTGGATTAATGGCTATCTGAAGCTTACTTATTTTGGAGTATAGTTATTCTTTAAAAACTGGAAGCATGTGATAACCTGGTCAAGTTTTCCCTAAGTCACTTACACATTTAACCAAAAAACGGAATTTAACACACAAAAGACTGAAATTCTTTGTGCTGTAAAGTGAATACCAGAAGATTTTACCACAGCATAAATTAGTAAAATTGGACAATTGAATGAGGAAATGCAGGGCAGAATCATTATTTGTCCCCATGACCCAGGAAAAATGGTAAGAATCCATACCTAGAACACAGTTATAGCCCAAACATTTCATACTCAAGCATTATATCTGTATTTAATATGTCAGACTATTTAAATTATTTAAAGGTATATGTAAATTATTTTTTTGATTATATTTTCTTTAATTTTTTCTTAATTTTTTTTTAAGTGAAGGATAAATTTGTAACATTTGTTACCAAACCAAACTTGGGTCCCCTTTCCCACGTGCAGTAAAGCCAATCTATGGACACTGAGTTGTGGTGAAGGAAAGTGTAGCATGTATTGCAGGGCGCCAAAGAGTCCAAGTGGCTAATACTTAAGAGGTCTGGACTCCTCGAAGGCTTTCAGGAAAAGGTTTTTAAAAACAGGGTGAGGGAGTGGGAGTGTAGGATGTGTGATCAATTTGTGGACATTGTTCTGATTGGTTGGTGGTGAGGTAATTGGGAGTCAACATCATCAACCTTCTTGTTCCAAATGACCTATGGTCTATGTCCTTATGGGTAGCCTACAGTTAACATCTTCCGCATGGTAGGGGTTTCATATACACCAAACAGCTCAAAGTATATGGCTCAGAATAGTATCTATAGCCCTTGAGGAGGAGCAAAAGGTCATTGTTTAATGGTTAAACAATTATTATTTTTTCTTGCTTGACAGTTTTCCTTCCTTTCTGCATTTTCTCACTTCTCTGATTAAATTTACTCTGTAACTTGGGGAAGGCCTAGGAGGCTAAAGTTTTTCTGCAGAGAAAAGGCAGGCAGAATGCTGGTCTGTTGGGGAAGGCCCCATAGGGTCCTGCTTGGTTACACAGTTACCAAATTATGTGTCAAATTTCTAGTCAATAAAATTTATTCTTACAGGTTTCAACTTATAAAAACAATAGTTTCCAGGTGAGAATAGAAGAGATGAAAGGGATTTTTAGTGGGGCATTGTTTAGAATCATATTTACTGAATTAAATCAATAGGAATTTACTCAGTAATTTATTCAGCAAGAACCAAAAACATTTTTATTTCAAACGGTAAATTGCATTTTACTGGTGTGATTTTATTTGAGATGGTGAGACTATTTACTTGAAATTTAGTCAGTCTTATTTAGCCAAAACAAAAGGAATCTACTTTAAATGTTTATTTTATAAGACTTTTAAAAAATATCAGTGCAATTGTTACTGGTTGATTCAGAGATGTATAATTGTATAGTGAAGTGCCTCCAGAAATGCATTTAGGCCTGCATGGAAACACTCTTCAGATACAAATACTGGATGCTATCATGGGCCTTCTACCTGTAGAAAGTTTTATTATTTCAGTGGAGTATTTTAAAATTTAAATCTGAATTATCCCTTAACTAATTCAATAAGGTTCATGAAAATATAAAGATTATGACTAAAATAAAGGTACCATGTGTGACATGAAAAATTAAAAAATAAAGTTTTGACTTTATACATATAGAGTTTTCTTTGAAATTAGTACTGACAAACACATATAACAGCTTTGCTTATTTACTTAAGTACATGATACTGGCCTAAAGCAAACACAATTGATTAGGAAAAAAATTTATAAATCTTATCTTAATAATAAATAAATACTATTTGGGGATCATTCTGTTGTTCACTAATCCACATTTTCACTTTTTTTTTCATTAAAAATACACAGAATAGGAAGGGCAAAAAAACCCCAAAAAAACCATTCTGTTATCAAAGTCATTAGTTTCACAATTTTTATGGCTTTAGTAAAGAAACGCAGTAATTACATTGTGAAATTTCACTTCTGAAGGAGACATATTAATTTATAATTGCCTGTAATATTGATTTCAGAACTCCTGCATTCTGAACACATATTTCTTTTTCTGTGAATATAACACATAAGGTAACATATTTTGGACATAATACATTCTTTGTTCTCTAAAATCAGTTTATATTCAAGTAACAATTTAATTTAAAATCCAGCTTGCTAGCTAGCTACCATCTATCCATCTACTGCCTATCTATATAACCCAATGGTTTTCTATTTGGATTCTACCTGAGGTATAAAACAAAATTTAAAAGTATAATATTTATGAAAAATTTATTATTGGTATTAATGCAAGATGGTATTCACATACTTAAAATTCATAAGACAATATCCTTATAAACATAAGCTAATATAAAATACACAAAAATATCTCAGGGTTCTCCTTTCCTGTTAATGGCCCCAAAGCACTTGTTTCCCACAAATAAAAATATAATTTAAAAGATTTTTAAAATATGTGTTTTGGATAACAATAAGTAATATGTAGACATTAAAAAGAATAAATACTATAATATCTATCAAAAATCAATAAGGATACTTAAAGTTTCAAACTTTCATGAATTTTTATAAGAATTGCATTGAAGTTTTAGCTGTTCATTTATTCTATGTTTTTCATTGTCATGTAAGGAGAATGTTGATTTCTCCTGAAAATTGTTATAAAAACAATCAGATGCTTCATTAATAGAGAATCTCCATTTACTGTTGAAAGGTAGTGATGAATATTGGTCAATTCTAATATATTCATTTTACCTATTTTTCCTACATATTTCAGTTAGCATAAACACAAGAAGGAATAAAAAAAAAACAGTTTAATATAGTGAATCTCTTAACTTTTAGTAAATAAATAATGATATACATTGTAAGATGTATTTATTTTGGAACAAAGCTGCTTCCCATTTTAATCATGTATCTTTTGCAAAACCACTGTTCATTTGCAGTCTCCGCTGTTTTTTGCAGTGTAAATTGAATCTCCTGCCAAAGTGAGTCAGCTTTCTTTAATGTAAAACCGTATGTATGTGCATATGAGACAGAAAATCAGAACCCCTACGGTAGGTACATTGTTTAATTAGCCTGGAGATTTTGATAAATCCTCAATACTTGGGATTCAGGAAACAACTGAAACTCTCATTATTTTGAAAAAGAATTATTTTTACTTAGTGACACTCTTTCATAGTAGCTACTTATAAACTGCTGAAACTAGAATGAATAGGCAATATATTTGGCTGGAAATAAGCACAACAAAATAAATATTTTACTTCATGGATATGTGAATTTGGGTATAAGTATATAAAAGAAAGAAAATGTTAAGTCTTGGGATATTGTACAATGTAATGCTTTCAGTTGTCATTGTTTCCAGAAGGATAGAATCAGCAATTTCTGTGTACTAATTCAATTTAAAATGTCATAAAAAATCACGTTTCACAACAACGAACCAGACAGATAGTACATAACACCATTGTTAGAAGTTTTATTTAAGCATCTTCAACATACTTCATGAACTACACAGCTGTTATATTTATTTATTTATTTTAACATATTTATTGGAGTATAATTGCTATACAATGGTGTGTTAGTTTCTGCTGTATAACAAAGTGAATCAGCTATACATATACATATATACCCATATCTCCTCTCTCTTGCGTCTCCCTCCCACCCTCCCTGTCCCACCCCTCTAGGTGGTCACAAAGCAAAAAGCTGATCTCCCTGTGCTATGCGGCTGCTTCCCCCTAGCTACCTATTTTACCTTTGGTAGTGTGTATATGTCCATGCCACTCTCTAACTTCTCCCTACTCCTGGCCTCAGGTTCATTCTCTATTTCTGTGTCTTTATTCTGTGTCTTTATTCCTGTCCTGCCCCTAGGTTCTTCAGAACCAGGTTTTTTTGTTTTTTTTGTTTGTTTGTTTTTAAGATTCCATATATATGTGTTAGCATATGGTATTTGTTTTTCTCTTTCTGACTTACTTCACTTTGTATGATAGTCTCTAGGCCCATCCACCTCACTACAAATAACTTAATTTCATTTCTTTTTATGACTGGGTAATATTCTATTGTATATATATGTGCCACGACTTCTTAATCCATTCATCTGTCAATGGACATTTAGGTTGTTTCCATGGCCTGGATACTGTAAATAGTGCTGCAATGAACATTGTGGTACCTAACCCTTTTTGAATTATGGTTTTCTCAGTGTATATGCCCAGGAGTGGGATTGCTGGGTTGTATGGTAGTTCTAGTTTTTGTTTTCTGAGGAACCTCCATACAGTTCTCTGTAGTGGCTCTGTCAATTTACATTCCCACCAACAGTGCAAGAGGTTTCCCTTTTCTCCACAGTCTCTCTAGCATTTCTTGTTTGTAGATTTTTTGATGATAGCCATTCTGACTGGTGTGAGGTGATACCTCATTGTAGTTTTGATTTGTATTTCTCTAATGATTAGTGATATTGAGCATCCTTTCATGTGTTTGTTGACAATCTGTATATCATCTTTGGAGAAGTGGTTATTTAGGTCTTCTGCCCATTTTTGGATTGGGTGGTTTATTTTTTTGGTATTGAGCTACACAGCTGTTTTAAAATAAGAAAGAACAGAAAATATAATTTAGTTACATAATTAAAAATAAAATACATGCTTTAACATAGCAGTGATCGTATGAGGGGATATCATGAAATTGTCAACCAATGTAATAATTAGGTCTACTCTTAATTATGAGGGTAGTCTGAGATGTTTACTTAGGAAGACGTTTTTGCAGCAAACCATTAGAAATACATAATTCTTCAGGTTAAGTGCTAACAAGGATTTTCCTTTGATCATATTTTACATAAAATATTTTCAAATTTGTCACATTAATAAACATGTACATCATCTTTAGTTCATATTTTACCCACAAGGAGTAATGTATATGGAATTTGCTGTAACATCCTAGCATATTTATAAATATTTTACTGATAACTCCTTGTTACTTAGTGGAAATTATGCTTTATTTTAAACACCACTGTTATATAAATAATGTCATTTGGCTATGTAATTTTTCATATTTACTCTGTGAAATCAGGCCTTTACATGAACTTAGTGAATACCAAGCATTCTTGCACAGTCAGCATTGAGTTGCACATGCTGATACCAATGACTGCATCCTGGACACCTAATAAGTAGAGTTAACTATACAGTCTATGGCCTCTATGATGTTACATGCTAATACAGATACAAATACTTGATTTGAAAAAATGATACTGATTTTTAAGATTATATGTTTAATTTCTACTTTGATGCATATTAAATGGATAATTGAATTTTTAAAATTGGAGAAGGAAATGCAAATCAATAAAATATCCTGCTTTTAACTGAGATAACATATACAAGAACATAGACTCTGGAATCTCACTCCAAATTCTCTCTCACTTACAAGCTGTGGGTACTTTGGAAATTTACTTAATCTATTTAGGACTCAGCTTCTTTATCTGTATATTTAGATAAAAGAAGTAGCTACTTACATGTTATTATAAGTATCGATTCAGTTATTTTTGGAAAAGCATCCAGAATCTGGAGCGTAGTAAAGCTATATAGATTTTTGTTAAATAAATAAATAAGATTGAGTTGTATTTCAAAACAGGGATCATGCTTAATAAATTAAGAATAAACAATCTTTGGAATATTTCTGAGACATAAATGGAATTGAGACAAAACTATTTAAAAAGCAGATATAAGAAACATGCTTGGAGGAGGAGTCTCAAGACAGTGGAAGAGTAAGACATGGAGATCAACTTCCTCCCAACAAATACATCAGAAATACATCTACATGTGGAACAACTCCTACAGAACACCTATTGAACGTTGGCAGAAGACCTCAGACCTCCCAAAAGGCAAGAAAGTCCCCACGTACCTGGGTAGGGCAAAAGAATAAAGAAAAAACAGAGACAAAAGAGTAGGGACGGGACCTGCACCAGTGGGAGGGAGCTGTGAAGGAGGAAATGTTTCCACACACTAGGAAGGACCTCCGTGAGTGGAAACTGTGGGTGGCAGACGGGGGAAGTTTCAGAGCCACGGAGGAGACCACAGCAACATGGGTGCAGAGGGCAAGGCGCAGAGAGGATCAGTACCGACCAGCACTCACCAGCCCGAGAGGCTTGTCTGCTCACCCACTGGGGCAAGTGGGGGCTGGAAGCTGAGACTCCAGCTTCGGTGGAATCCCAGGGAGAGGACTGGGGTTGACTGCGTGAACACAGCCTGAGGGGGCTAGTGCACCACCATTAGCCGGGAGGGAGTCCGGGATAAAGTCTGGAGCTGCCGAAGAGGCAAGAGACTTTTTCTTGCCTCTTTGTTTCCTGGTGCGTGAGGAGAGGGGATTCAGAGCATTGCTTAAAGAAGCTCCAGAGACGGGTGTGAGCCACGGATATCAGCACAGACCCCAGAGACAGGCAAGAGATGCTAAGGCTGCTGCTGCAGCCACCAAGAAGCCTGTGTGCAAGCACAGGTCATTATCCACACTTCCCTTCCTGGGAGCCTGTGCAGCCCACTACTGCCACGGTCCCGTGATCCAGGGACAATTCCCCTGGGAAAACACACGGCACGGCTTCTGCTGCCGCAGGCTCACCCTGACTAACATACCCCTCCTGTCCCCTTGCCTGAGTGAACCACAGCCCCCTAATCAACTGCTACTTTAACCCCGTCTTGTCTGAGGGAAGAACAGATGCTCTCAGGTGACCTACACACAGAGGCAGAGCCAAATCCAAAGCTGAAACCCAGGTGCTGTACAAACAAAGAGAAAGGGAAATTTCTCCCAGCAGCCTCAGGAGCAACGGATAAAATCTCCAAAATCAACTTGATGTACCCTGCATCTGTGGAATATGTGAATAGACAAAAAATCATCTCAAATTGAGGAGGCGGACTTTGGAACAACTCTCTCTCTCTCTCTCTCTCTATATATATATATATATATATTTTTTTCTTTTTTCTCTTTTTGTGAGTGTGTATGTCTCTGCTTCTGTGTATGATTTTGTCTGCATAGCTTTGCTTTTACCACTTGTCCTAGGGTTCTTTCTGTCCGTTTTCTTTTTTCTTTTTTTTTTTAGTATAGCTTTTAATGCTTGTTATCATTGGTGGATTTGTTTATTGATTTGGTTGCTCTCTTCTTTCTTTCTGTATTTTTTTTGTTACTTAAAAGATGTTTTTTAATAATTATTTTTATTTTAATAACTTTATTTTATTTTTTCTTCTTTTTGTTTTTTTGTTTTTTTGTTTCTCTCTTTTATTCTGAGCCATTTGGATGACAGGCTCTCGGTTCTCCAGCCAGGCATCAGGACTGTGCCTCTGAGGTGGGAGACCCAAGTTCAAGAAATTGGCCCACAAGAGACCTCAGAGCTCTACATAATATCAAATGGTGAAAATCCCTCAGAGATCTGTTTCAACACCAAGACCCAGATCTGCTCAACGACCAGCAAGTTACAGTGCTGGAAACCCTATGCCAAACAACTAGCAAGACAGGAGCAAAACCCCACCCATTAGCAGAGAGTCTGCCTAAAATCAAAATAAGGCCACAGACACCTCAAAACACACCACCAGATGTGGACCGGCCAACCAGAAAGACAAGATCCAGCCTCATCCACCAGAACACAGGCACTAGTCCCCTCCACCAGGAAGCTTAAACAACCCACTGAACAAAACATAGCCACTGGGGGCAGACATCAAAAACAACGGGAAATATGAACCTGCAGCCTGTGAAAAGGAGACCCCAAACTCAGTAAGTGAAGCAAAATTAGAAGACAGAGAAACACACAGCAGATGAAGCAGCAAAGGAAAAACTCACCAGACCTAACAAATGAAGTGGAAATAGGCAGTCCACCTGAAAAATAATTCAGAATAATGATAGTAAAGATATCCAAAATCTTGGAAAGAGAATGGAGAAAATACAATAAATGTTTAACAAGGACCTAGAAGAACTAAAGAGCAAAGAGTGATGAACAAAACAAAAAATGAAATTAAAATTTCTCTAGAAGGGATCAGTAGCAGAATAACTGAGACAGAAGAATGGATAAGTGACCTGGATGATAAAATAGTGGAAATAACTACTGCAGAGCAAAGTAAAGGAAAAAGAATGAAAACAATTGAGGACAGTCTCAGAGACCTCTGGGACAACACTAAACGTATCAACATTCAAATTATAGAGGGCCCAGAAGAAGAAGAGAAAAAGAAAGGGACTGAAAAAATATTTGAAGAGATTATAGTTGAAAATGTCCCTAATATGGGAAAGGAAACAGTTAATCAAGTCCAGGTATCAGATAGAGTCCCATACAAGATAAATACAAGGAGAAACACACCAAGACACATATTAATCAAACTATCAAAAATTAAATACAAAGAAAAATTATTTAAAGTAGCAAGAGATAAACAACAAATAATACATAAGGGAATCCCCATAAGTTTAACAGCTGATCTTTCAGCAGAAACTCTGCAAGCCAGAAGGAAGTGGCAGGACATATTTAAAGTGATGAAAAGGAAAACCCTACAACCAAGATTACTCTACCCAGCAAGGATCTCATTCAGATTTGACAGATAAATTAAAACATTTACAGACAAGGCAAAGCTAAGAGATTTCAACACCACCAGCTCTACAACAAATGCTAAAGGAACTTCTCTAGGCAGGAAACAAAAAAGAAGGAAAAAACCTACAATAACAAACCCATAAGAACTAAGAAAATGGTAATAGGACATACATATCAATAATTACCTTAAATGTAAATGGATTAAATGCTCCAACCAAAAGATATAGACTGACTGAATATATACACAAACAAGACCCGTATATATGCTGTCTGCAAAAGAACCACTTCCAACCTAGGGACACAAACAGACTGAAAGTGAGGGGATGGAAAAAGATATTCCATGCAAATGGAAATCTAAGAAAGCTGGAGTAACATTCTCATATCAGACAAAATAGACTTTAAAACAAAGACTATTACAAGAGACAAAGAAAGACACTATATAATGATCAAGGGATCAAACCAAGAAGAAGATATAACAATTGTAAATATTTATGCACCCAACATAAGAGCAACTCAATACATAAGGCAAATATTAACAGCCATAAAAGGGGAAATCGACAGTAACACAATAATTGTAGGGAACTTTAACACCCCACTTTCACCAATGGACAGATCATCCAAAATGAAAATAAATAAGGAAACACAAGCCTTAAATGATACATTAAAAAAGATGGACATAATTGATATTTATAGGACATTCCATCCAAAAACAACAGAATACACTTTCTTCTCAAGTGCTTATGGAACATTCACCAGGATAGATCATATCTTGGGCCACAAAACAAATCTTGGTGAATTTAAGAAAATTGAAATCGTATCAAGTATCTTTTCTGACCACAGCGCTATGAGACTAGATATCAATTAAGGAAAAAAATTGTAAAAAATACAAACACATGGAGGATAAACAATACACTACTTAATAACCAAGAGATCACTAAAGAAATCAAAGAGGGAATCAAAAAATACCTAGAAAAAATGACAATGAAAACACGACTATCCAAAACCTATGGGATGCAGCAAAAGCAGTTCTAAGAGGGAAGTTTGTAGCAATACAATCCTACCTCAAGAAACAAGAAACATCTCAAACAAACAACGTAACCTTACACCTGAAGCAATTAGAGAAAGAAGAACAAAAAACCCTAAAGTTAGCTGAAGAAAGCAAATAATAAAGACAAGATCAGAAATAAATGAAAAAAAGAAAGAAGGAAACAATAGCAAAGATCAATAAAACTGAAAGCTGGTTCTTTGAGAAGATAAACAAAATTGATAAACCATTAGCCTGATTCCTCAAGAAAAAAAGGGAGAAGACTCAAATCAATAGAATTAGAAATGAAAAATGAGAAGTAACAAATGGCACTGCAGAAATACAAAGGATCATGAGAGATTACTAAAAGCAACAATATGCCGATAAAATTGACAACCTGGAAGAAATGGACAAATTCTTTGAAATGCACAACCTTCCGAGACTAAACCAGGAAGAAATAGAAAATATGAACAGACAAATCACAAGCACTGAAATTGAAACTGTGATTAAAATCTTCCAACAAACAAAAGTCCAGGACCAGATAACTTCACAGGCGAATTCTGTCAAACACCTATCCTTCTCAAACTCTTTCAAAATATAGTAGAGAGAGGAACAGTCCCAAACTCATTCTAGGAGGCCACCATCACCCTGATACCAAAACCAGGCAAAGATGTCCCAAGGAAAGAAAACTACAGGCAAATATCACTGAAGAAAATAGATGCAAAATTCCTCAATGTAATACTAGCAAACAGAATCCAACAGCACATTAAAAGGATCATACATCATGATCTAGTGGGGTTTATCCCGGGAATGCAAGGATTCTTCAATATACGCAAATCAATCAATGTGATACACCATATTAAAAAATTGAAGGAGGAGAAACATATGATCATCTCAATAGTTGCTGAGAAAGCTTTGGACAAAATTGAACACTAATTTGTGATTAAAAAACCCTCCAGAATGTAGGCATAGAGAGAACTTTCCTCAAAATAATAAAGTCCATATATGACAAACCCACAGCCAACATTGTCCTCAATGGTGAAAAACTGAAACCATTTCCACTAAGATCAGGAACAAGACAAGACTGCCCACTCTCACCACTATTATCCAACATAGTACTGGAATTTTTAGCTACAGCAATCAGAGAAGAAAAACAAATAAAAGGAATCCAAATCGGAAAAGAAGAAGTAAAGTTGTCACTGTTTGTAGATGACAGAATAGTATACATAAAGAATCCTAAAGATGGTACCAGAAAACTACTAGAGCTAATCAATGAATTTAGTAAAGTAGCATTCATCTCAAATTGAGGAGGCGGACTTTGGAACAACTCTCTCTCTCTCTCTCTCTCTATATATATATATATAAATATATATATATATATTTTTTTCTTTTTTCTCTTTTTGTGAGTGTGTATGTCTCTGCTTCTGTGTATGATTTTGTCTGCATAGCTTTGCTTTTACCATTTGTCCTAGGGTTCTTTCTGTCCGTTTTCTTTTTTCTTTTTTTTTTTAGTATAGCTTTTAATGCTTGTTATCATTGGTGGATTTGTTTATTGATTTGGTTGCTCTCTTCTTTCTTTCTGTATTTTTTTTGTTACTTAAAAGATGTTTTTTAATAATTATTTTTATTTTAATAACTTTATTTTATTTTTTCTTCTTTTTGTTTTTTTGTTTTTTTTGTTTCTCCCTTTTATTCTGAGCCATTTGGATGACAGGCTCTCGGTTCTCCAGCCAGGCATCAGGACTGTGCCTCTGAGGTGGGAGACCCAAGTTCAAGAAATTGGCCCACAAGAGACCTCAGAGCTCTACATAATATCAAATGGTGAAAATCCCTCAGAGATCTGTTTCAACACCAAGACCCAGATCTGCTCAACGACCAGCAAGTTACAGTGCTGGAAACCCTATGCCAAACAACTAGCAAGACAGGAGCAAAACCCCACCCATTAGCAGAGAGTCTGCCTAAAATCAAAATAAGGCCACAGACACCTCAAAACACACCACCAGATGTGGACCGGCCAACCAGAAAGACAAGATCCAGCCTCATCCACCAGAACACAGGCACTAGTCCCCTCCACCAGGAAGCTTAAACAACCCACTGAACAAAACATAGCCACTGGGGGCAGACATCAAAAACAACGGGAAATATGAACCTGCAGCCTGTGAAAAGGAGACCCCAAACTCAGTAAGTGAAGCAAAATTAGAAGACAGAGAAACACACAGCAGATGAAGCAGCAAAGGAAAAACTCACCAGACCTAACAAATGAAGTGGAAATAGGCAGTCCACCTGAAAAATAATTCAGAATAATGATAGTAAAGATATCCAAAATCTTGGAAAGAGAATGGAGAAAATACAATAAATGTTTAACAAGGACCTAGAAGAACTAAAGAGCAAAGAGTGATGAACAAAACAAAAAATGAAATTAAAATTTCTCTAGAAGGGATCAGTAGCAGAATAACTGAGACAGAAGAATGGATAAGTGACCTGGATGATAAAATAGTGGAAATAACTACTGCAGAGCAAAGTAAAGGAAAAAGAATGAAAACAATTGAGGACAGTCTCAGAGACCTCTGGGACAACACTAAACGTATCAACATTCAAATTATAGAGGGCCCAGAAGAAGAAGAGAAAAAGAAAGGGACTGAAAAAATATTTGAAGAGATTATAGTTGAAAATGTCCCTAATATGGGAAAGGAAACAGTTAATCAAGTCCAGGTATCAGATAGAGTCCCATACAAGATAAATACAAGGAGAAACACACCAAGACACATATTAATCAAACTATCAAAAATTAAATACAAAGAAAAATTATTTAAAGTAGCAAGAGATAAACAACAAATAATACATAAGGGAATCCCCATAAGTTTAACAGCTGATCTTTCAGCAGAAACTCTGCAAGCCAGAAGGAAGTGGCAGGACATATTTAAAGTGATGAAAAGGAAAACCCTACAACCAAGATTACTCTACCCAGCAAGGATCTCATTCAGATTTGACAGATAAATTAAAACATTTACAGACAAGCAAAAGCTAAGAGATTTCAACACCACCAGCTCTACAACAAATGCTAAAGGAACTTCTCTAGGCAGGAAACAAAAAAGAAGGAAAAAACCTACAATAACAAACCCATAAGAACTAAGAAAATGGTAATAGGACATACATATCAATAATTACCTTAAATGTAAATGGATTAAATGCTCCAACCAAAAGATATAGACTGACTGAATATATACACAAACAAGACCCGTATATATGCTGTCTGCAAAAGAACCACTTCCAACCTAGGGACACAAACAGACTGAAAGTGAGGGGATGGAAAAAGATATTCCATGCAAATGGAAATCTAAGAAAGCTGGAGTAACATTCTCATATCAGACAAAATAGACTTTAAAACAAAGACTATTACAAGAGACAAAGAAAGACACTATATAATGATCAAGGGATCAAACCAAGAAGAAGATATAACAATTGTAAATATTTATGCACCCAACATAAGAGCAACTCAATACATAAGGCAAATATTAACAGCCATAAAAGGGGAAATCGACAGTAACACAATAATTGTAGGGAACTTTAACACCCCACTTTCACCAATGGACAGATCATCCAAAATGAAAATAAATAAGGAAACACAAGCCTTAAATGATACATTAAAAAAGATGGACATAATTGATATTTATAGGACATTCCATCCAAAAACAACAGAATACACTTTCTTCTCAAGTGCTTATGGAACATTCACCAGGATAGATCATATCTTGGGCCACAAAACAAATCTTGGTGAATTTAAGAAAATTGAAATCGTATCAAGTATCTTTTCTGACCACAGCGCTATGAGACTAGATATCAATTAAGGAAAAAAATTGTAAAAAATACAAACACATGGAGGATAAACAATACACTACTTAATAACCAAGAGATCACTAAAGAAATCAAAGAGGGAATCAAAAAATACCTAGAAAAAATGACAATGAAAACACGACTATCCAAAACCTATGGGATGCAGCAAAAGCAGTTCTAAGAGGGAAGTTTGTAGCAATACAATCCTACCTCAAGAAACAAGAAACATCTCAAACAAACAACGTAACCTTACACCTGAAGCAATTAGAGAAAGAAGAACAAAAAACCCTAAAGTTAGCTGAAGAAAGCAAATAATAAAGACAAGATCAGAAATAAATGAAAAAAAGAAAGAAGGAAACAATAGCAAAGATCAATAAAACTGAAAGCTGGTTCTTTGAGAAGATAAACAAAATTGATAAACCATTAGCCTGATTCCTCAAGAAAAAAAGGGAGAAGACTCAAATCAATAGAATTAGAAATGAAAAATGAGAAGTAACAAATGGCACTGCAGAAATACAAAGGATCATGAGAGATTACTAAAAGCAACAATATGCCGATAAAATTGACAACCTGGAAGAAATGGACAAATTCTTTGAAATGCACAACCTTCCGAGACTAAACCAGGAAGAAATAGAAAATATGAACAGACAAATCACAAGCACTGAAATTGAAACTGTGATTAAAATCTTCCAACAAACAAAAGTCCAGGACCAGATAACTTCACAGGCGAATTCTGTCAAACACCTATCCTTCTCAAACTCTTTCAAAATATAGTAGAGAGAGGAACAGTCCCAAACTCATTCTAGGAGGCCACCATCACCCTGATACCAAAACCAGGCAAAGATGTCCCAAGGAAAGAAAACTACAGGCAAATATCACTGAAGAAAATAGATGCAAAATTCCTCAATGTAATACTAGCAAACAGAATCCAACAGCACATTAAAAGGATCATACATCATGATCTAGTGGGGTTTATCCCGGGAATGCAAGGATACTTCAATATACGCAAATCAATCAATGTGATACACCATATTAAAAAATTGAAGGAGGAGAAACATATGATCATCTCAATAGTTGCTGAGAAAGCTTTGGACAAAATTGAACACTAATTTGTGATTAAAAAACCCTCCAGAATGTAGGCATAGAGAGAACTTTCCTCAAAATAATAAAGTCCATATATGACAAACCCACAGCCAACATTGTCCTCAATGGTGAAAAACTGAAACCATTTCCACTAAGATCAGGAACAAGACAAGACTGCCCACTCTCACCACTATTATCCAACATAGTACTGGAATTTTTAGCTACAGCAATCAGAGAAGAAAAACAAATAAAAGGAATCCAAATCGGAAAAGAAGAAGTAAAGTTGTCACTGTTTGTAGATGACAGAATAGTATACATAAAGAATCCTAAAGATGGTACCAGAAAACTACTAGAGCTAATCAATGAATTTAGTAAAGTAGCAGGATACAGAATTAATGCACAGAAATCCTTTGCATTCCTATACACTAATGATGAAAAATCTGAAAGTGAAATTAAGAAAACACTCCTATTTACCATTGCAACAAAAAGAAAATAATATCTAAGAATAAACCTACCTGAGGAGACAAAAGACCTATATGCAGAAAAGTATAAGACACTGATGAAAGCAATTAAAGATGACACAAACAGATGGAGAGATATACCATGTTCTTGGATTGGAAGAATCAACATTGTGAAAATGACTACACTACCCAAAGCAATCAAACTACCACTGGCATTTTTCACAGAACTAGAACAAAAAAATTCACAATTTGTATGGAAACACAAAAGACCCTAAATAGCCAAAGCAGTCTTGAGAAAGAAAAACTGGAGCTGGAGGAATCAGGCTCCCTGAATTCAGACTATACTAAAAAGCTACAGTAATCAAGACAGTATGGTACTGACACCAAAACATAAATATAGATCAATGGAACAGGTTAGAAAGCCCAGAGATAAACTCATGTACATATGGTCACATTATCTTTGATAAAGAAGGCAAGAATATACAGTGGAGGAAAGACAGCCTCTTCAGTAAGTGGTTGTGGGAAAACTGGACAGCTACATGTAAAATAATGAAATTAGATTACTCTCTAACACCATAACCAAAAATAAACTCAAAATGGATTAAAAACCAAAATATAAGACCAGACACTATAAAACTCTTAGAGGAAAATATAGGTAGAACACTCTATGACATACTTCACAGCAAGATCCTTTTTGAACCACCTTCTAGAGAAATGGAAATAAAAACAAAAATAAACAAATGAGACCTAATTTAAAAAGCTTTCCACAGCAAAGGAAACCATAAACGAGATGAAAAGACAACCCTTAGAATGGGAGAAAATATTTGCAAGTGAATCAACTGACAAAGGATTAATCTCCAAAATTTACAAGCAGCTCATGCAGCTCAATATCAAAACAACAAACAACCCAATCCAAAAATGGGCAGAAGACTTAAATAGACATTTCTCTAAAGAAGGTATACTGATTGCCAACAAACACATAAAAGACTGTCAACATCACTATACATTAGAGAAAATCAATCAAAACTATATTGAGATATCATCTCACACCAGTCAGAATGGCCATCATCAAAATATCTACAAACAATAAATGCTGGAGACGGTGTGGAACAAAAGGAACCCTTTTGCACTGTTGGTGAGAATTTAAATTGATACAGCCACTATGGATACAAGTATGGAGGTTCTTTGTAAAGCTAATAATAGAAATACCATATGACCCAGCAATCCCACTATTGGGCATATACCCTGAGAAAACCATAATTCAAAAAGAGTCATGTACCACAATGTTCATTGCAGCTCTATTTACAATAGCCAGGACATGGAAGCAAGCCTAAGTGTCCATCAACAGATGAATGGATAAAGAAGAGGTGGCACATATATACAATGGAATATTACTCAACCATAAAAGGAAACAAAATTGAATTTTTTTAGTGAGTTGGATGGACCTAGAGTCTGTCATACAGAGTGAAGTAAGTCAGAAAGAGAAAAACAAATACCATATGCTAATACGTATATATGGAATCTCAAAAACAAAAACAAAAAATGGTCCTGAAAAACCTAACAGCAAGATGGGAATAAAGACTGTGTCCTACTACAGAATGGACTTGAGGATATGGGGAGGGGGAAGTGTAAGCTTGGACAATGTGAGAGAGTGGCATGGACATATATGTACACTACCAAACGTAAAATAAACAGCTAGTGGGAAGCAGCCGCATAACACAGGGAGATCAGCTCAGTGCTTTGTGACCGTATAGAGCGGTGGGATAGAGAGGGTGGGAGGGAGAGAGATGCAAGAGGGAAGAGATATGGGGATATATGTATATATATAACTGATTCACTTTGTTATAAAGCAGAAACTAACACACCATTGTAAAGCAAGTATAATCCAATAAAATGTTAAAAATAAATAAATAAATAAGAAAGAAACATGCTTATGCAGGACATATAACAGAAGAACTAACTATGATACAACAAAACAACATGCAAAACAAAGCAAACCCATCTATCTTTTCTATTATTAAAACCTATATCTACATACATATATAAGATATAGATCTTATTTGATAACTAATAAGTCATTTTACAATGACACATTAAAATAAAATTAAAGTTGGCTTTTCAAATTAATGTATTCTTAATACATCTCATATTTCACTGTCAGCAGAGAGGGATTGCATATCTGTTTATATAAGATCAATGGAGAAGACTTCCAAGCTATGTGAAATAATTGCAGCGTAATAATCCCTACACAAGGGAAAACACATGAAAAGGAGGATTAGAGGCTAATATGACCTGAAGAATAGTGTATGTTTTCCCCCCAAATAAACTGGATGTCAGACTATTGGTGAGAGGTAGCTGTGAAAGTTTCCATTAAAAATAAAAAGAATACAAATATTTCTGAAAACTAGCATATTTAAAACTTTGTCATAAAATCTAGCTTATTTTATAAAGCAGTTATATGTGTTACTCTTAAGAAATTTTGTATAAGTCTTTATGATCTAGGAAAGAAAATCAGAGAACCTATCTGGTATCAATTTTTCTTAGTAAAATTAAAAATGTAGAATATTCTTAAGGCTATGCAGCATTTTAAAATAATGTGATGTTTTGACTATTAGTATATAAG
Source organism: Neophocaena asiaeorientalis asiaeorientalis (assembly GCF_003031525.2). Lineage (NCBI taxonomy): Eukaryota > Metazoa > Chordata > Mammalia > Artiodactyla > Phocoenidae > Neophocaena > Neophocaena asiaeorientalis. The sequence goes on along the minus strand of NW_020175414.1, from coordinate 2,304,335 downwards.
GCCTCATAAAAATGGGTTATTCATAAATACTTTTATTTATTTAACCAAAAGATATTAATTACTGACAATGTTTCATATAGTATCCTCCCATATTTCATACATACTGCTAGAATTTAAGAAACCTTAACTCTATAAAAATGGCTATACTGTCAACAAAGTATGAACAAACATTGAGGTTAGCATTGTGCAGTGTTTCAGGAGCAGTATGTATGGAGAGAGTTGCCAAGTCTTATTAAATAGACTCCTGTATGAGAATGAGAGTCTTTCAATGAAGACAGTAAATTCAATAAGGAAATCTTGTCATTTCTTTTTACTGTTGCATCTCCCAAATTTAGAATAGTTTTCAGCATATATTAGGGTCTCAAAACTCTTTGACTGTAAGAATGAATGAAAAAAAATGAATAAAGAAAGAAAAGTAATGGGAAAGTTGAGAAGTATATTTTACATAGACAGTATACCATGTTTACATGTAAAGAACCCCCAAAGAATATCTTAGGATATTCAAGAAACCACTCATGATATAGTATAGCTTGAATTTAGATTACTGTTGAAGAAGAAAATAAGGTTAGAAAAGTGAATGAGTGTGACATCATGACTGAGATTTTCTATGCTTTGCAAGAGTCTGGATTCTGAATGATGGCATAATGATATTTTCACTTAAGAAAGAAAATGTATGAATCAATAAAGAGCAAAATTGGGATCAGTATCTCAGAATGTGACTGTATTTGGGACATTACCTTAAAAGATGTAAATAAGGTTACATGAAGTCCTATGAGTGTGCCCTAATCTAGTATAACATGTGTCATTTTAAGAAGAGAGGAAGAGGTACCAGGATGATCACACACAAATAAAAGACCATATGAGCATACAGCAAGCAGAAGGTCATCTGCAAGCCAATGACAGAGGCTCAAGAGAAACTAAATCTGACAACACCTTGATCTTGGACTTCCAGCTTCCAGAACTTTGAGAAAGTAACTGCTGTTTAAGTTACACAGCCTTTGATATTGTTATGCCAGTCCTAGATAACTAATACAAATTCTATTTGATTATATCCCAACACAAATGAGTGTAGATTGAAAGGAGAAAATGTCTGCTTTATAAACATTTAGACATTTGACTGGTAAAATGAAAAAAAAAAATGATTAAGGGGCATGGACAATGGTATATATGGAAAAATAGGAAAATATAGTATATCAGGGAAATATAAGCTCTCCTAACATTTAATTTTGAAAATGGATAAAAGAAAAACGGCCTATCTGTGCTTTGTAGAAGGGAAAAAATATGGCCAGTTGGATTTCATCACTGACTGTCATTTCTGTTTTGAGGGATGCTGTGAAACAATTTCTTACTCTCCCCGCATCGAAGCAATTACCGTATGTGTTCTTCATTTACTTCTTGTGGCAATAGTAATAATTTCCACATTCAAAAAAAAGTATGTCTATCAGAAAAAGATATGCAAGATGGGCGGCTAATATCTGGCTATAGCTCAATACTTTTTTCGGCAGGGTAAAATACACAGTTACTTGTAGAAAAGACAATATTTACTTGATTTCTTGATTATTGTGTCTTGTGTTTTGATGTTATAAATTTTTATTTGCCTCCATGATTGTCAGGTTGTAATAGGTTCTGAATGAGAAAGCTGGGAAAACATAACATATTAATTAATGCAGGTAATTATGTACCTCACTTCTTTATTACATTACTTCTGATAAACTGATTATAAAAGCCCTCAAAACACATGTAAACATGTTGAAATATTTTAGGGAATATATCATGCCCCCATTTTACCCAATTTTATAGATTTTGGCTTGTAGTCTGAACTTCCCTTATCCACAATCTTGCTTCTTGCCTCTGATTTATGAGTAAGGTGAACACTTGAGAAGACAATACTAAACTCACGGATCTGGTTATTTTACATACAAACTTCAGCATAGGGCCAGTTGCAAACTTACAAGACTAAATAAGATATATCAATGGTAAGCAAAGCTTCAGGTGATGATCTCTTGATCTATGTATTTAGATATTCATGTATGCATGTATACCTAATAAGCACACATCAGCAGGTACGTTGTGTGCTCTTTTCAGTTCATATTACTTTTGCATTCTACCTTTATATTTAATAAATGAAAACATTATATTGAAATATTATATGTCTACTGTAGAGTTGTCTGCAAACATGAAAATTCTCATTTTTGATTTTAGCTAAATATTGCAGCAATTGATAGTGATGTTTCTGATTGAATGTTGAAAATATAATAATCAAGAATATTCTGTAATTAATGTATTTATGTTTTTCATGAGTTTTTAAATTATACACATTTACTGTTAAGCTGATTCGCCTTTCATATGAAGTTTGTGAATGTGATTCCTGAGTGTCAAGATAAAATGTTTGGAGCTATTCTTTAATGTGATTCTTCTCTTCTCTGTCAGAGTGTCTTTATCCTTATATTCATTCATTCATTCACTCTTCTCTCTTTCTCTCTCACTCACTCTTCCTCTCTCTCTTTCTCTCTTTTTGTCTCCTTTTCTTTCCTTTCCCCTCTGATGCTATTCACCTAATATCCTTTGTCCATTAAAAAAAATAACAAATCAATATTCCTCATTGGAGACCACCCATGTGGATCAAAAAGGGAGAACATTTTCTCTCACAATTTTTCCTTTGGAGGAAGAGGTTAGAACATGACACAAGTAGGCCAATAAGAATACTCCATTCCTCTGATGACGGTCAAACTATTGCTCATTTCAAAGAAGTCCACATGCTTCAAGTTGGACTAATTAGAGTCTGTTGTAGAAATTTTTGCCTGACGTATAGAAAAAGAGTGTTTCTTTCCATTAGGGTGACTAAACTGGAAATCACACGTATTAGCTTCCTATGGTTGTTGTAACAAGTTCCCACGAATTCAGTGGCTTAAAACAGCACAGATTTATTATTGCATAGTTTTGGAGTTTATAAAGCCAAAATCAAGTTATTGGCAAGTCCGTGTTCCATATGGAGGCTTCAGGGAAGAATCTGTTTCCTTTACCTTTTCAGCTTCCAAAGGTCATTTGCATTCTTTGCCTCATGTCCCCTCCACATTTTTGTTTCTGTCGTCACATCCTTATGGGGATTCCCTTTTATGTTATTTGTTGCTTTTCCCTTGTTGCTTGTAATATTTTTACTTTGTATTTAATTTTTGATAGTTTGATTAATATGTGTCTTGGTATGTTTTTCTTTGGATTTATCCTGTATGGGACTCTCTGTGCTTCCTGGACTTGATTGACTATTTCCTTTCCCTTATTAAGGAAGGTTTCAACTATAATCTCATCAAATATTTTCTCAGTCCTTTTTTTTTCTCTTCTTCTTCCATGACCCCTATAATTCGAATGTTGGTTCCTATATTGTTGTCCTGGAGGTCTCTAATACTTTTCTCAATTCTTTTCATTCTTTTATCTTTATTCTGCTCTGCAGTAATTTATTTCCACTATCTTATATTCTAGGTCACTGATCCATTCTTCTGCCTCAGTTATTCTGCTATTGATTCCTTCTAGAGACTTTTTAATTTCATTTATTGTGTTGTTTATCATTGTTTTCTCTTTAGTACTTCTAGGTCCTTATTAAACGTTTCTTGTGTTTCTCCATTCTACTTCCAAGATTTTGGATCATCTTTACTATCATTACTTTGAATTCTTTTTCAGGTAGATTGCCTATTTACTCTTCCTTTGTTTGGTCTCGTGGGTTTTTACCTTGCTCCTTCATCTGCTGTGTTTTTCTCTGTCTTCCCATTTTGCTTAACTTACTCTGTTTGGGGTCTTCTTTTCACAGACTGCACATTCATAGTTCTTGTTGTTTTTGATGTCTGCCCCCATTCGGTAAAGTTGGTTCAGTGGCTTGTGAAGGCTTCCTGGTGGAGGGGACTGGTGCCTGTGTTCTGGTGGGTGTGGCTGGGTCTTGTCTTTCTGGTGGGCAAGGCTGTGTCTGTTGGTGTGTTTTAGGTTGTCTGTGAAATTAGTATGATTTCAGGCAGCCTCTATGCTAATGAGTGGTGTTGTGTTCCTGTTTTCTAGTTGTTTGGCTTGGAGGGTCCAGCACTGGAGTTTGCTGGCCACTGGGTGGAGCTGAGTCTTAGCGTTGAGATGGAGGTCTCTGGGAAATCTCTTGCCGATTGGTATTATGTTGGACTGGGAGGTCTCCAGTGGTCCAATGTTCTGAACTCGGGTCTCTCACATCAGAGGTTCAGGCCTGACACCAGGCCAGAGCCCCAAGACCCCCTCAGCAACACATCTTGGAATGACCTTTCACACCAGCCAGTAAGAATCTGTTTATGTGAAGGTCTCTTTCTTTTTTTGTGCTTCATCTGGTTTCACTGGCTCACAAGGTGTTGTGTGTGCAGGGGCCTCACCCCTGGCCCTTCGACCGGAGTTCCTGATACAAAAATCTAATTTTTTTCCTTAAGTTTTAAACTTTAACATTTATTTTTATGTGTGCTTTTCAATTGTAAACTTAAGGAAAGGTCACCAAAAATTTTAAAAGTTGAGTCTCAGTGGACAATATTTAACACATAAATATTGTATAACAGAAATATGGGTAATTCAGCATTTTGAAGCTATTGGTCACTGGACGTCCTCTGGCCATGAAGAATCTAATCTCCTCATCTCCAGCTACAGGCACTTATTCTGGCATCTGACAAGAAAGGACTTTCACTTTTCTCCAAGTATGCTTCCGGTCTGCAGGGTTTGTAGGAGGTGGGAATAAAGGAGTAAAGATTTGTCAGTATTGACTTCAGCACACTCAGGAGAAATACCAAATTTGGGTATTGAACTTTTCCTTACCTGCTGTCCCAACTCAGTGTTTGAGATCTACTCAATACTCTCTGGTTAAAAATTTTAGAGGAGTATTTGAAAAGGTTATTTTCTGCCAGGAGGTAGTAGAGAAAATTTATCCCAATATTTAGTATTTACAGTTTATATGTAATCATCAGTGCCTGTTTATATTTGATCATTTTATATATGTCTATGTACTCATATAGCAATTTATCATTTTCCAGTTTCATGCCTTATATTCTTAATCATATGAAAAGTAATTAAAATAATATTTATTCAAGTAATCAATTTGTATTTTATTTAATTTCTCCATAGTCTATTGTAAGGTTTTTTTCCTCCTCTATACCCTCTAATGTTAAGTTTTTAAACTATTCTTTCACATTTAAATTTGAAAATATGAATTGTATTAATAAAAAATATCATCCTATATGGGAGAATAAACACTATTCAGGATCAATTTCTTTGAAGTTATGATATCTTTAAAGGTCAAATATGTCAATATTATATTTCACACTGATTATTTTCCTTTTTTAAAAAATATTGAACATGGTTAAATTTAATACAATGTGTTACCAGTGTAAGTTAAATATTTCCAGTTGATCCAATACTGAACTGATTGCCAAAATAAACACAGGAAAAATGTCCTACTTGGATAATGGTATCTATCTATCTGTCTATCTAATCATCTGTCTTTCAATAGTTCTTTTCCATGGACTTGGAAGGTGGAATACTCTTCACTTAACAATTTGCACATGAAAGCTTCCTGGTGTGTCTCTTTGGGTATCATATTTTAAGGATGACAGCAGACATTTCTAACATAAATTCTGACATTTCTTTTTGTAGACAATCTCAGTTCAAAAAGGTGTTCTTTGTAAGGCTTCTCAATTTTTATTTCTCCCTGATGAATAGGAAACCACATTTGAGGGACGTCCATTAATTTATTTTCTATTCAATAAATTCAAATTATAGATCCATGGAAACTTAGAGATGAAATACTGCAAGGTCAAGCCTCTACACTAGACTAACCTCAAACTACTTACTTAATCTTTCTAAGCCTTAGTTTCTTCATCTATAAAATGAATAAAGTAATACAGTAAAAACATATTAAGTGCTCAACTCATGTTATTTTCCTCTTTTGATCAATCTCATTATATAAGGCAATTGGTCTAACCTACTGCAGCAATGCCGAATGTGTCTATCTTGATTTTGGAATTTCTAAGTGATGTTTAATGCAAACCATGTAAAAATACAACTAAATTAACCATTTAACAGGAAAACACTGAGTTTATACATATTGAGTAAGAGAGGAACTTCTTTGTCAGAGTTTAGTAGCATCTTAGAGAGGGGAAAAGTAAATTTGATATAACTGAGGTTTCAGAGTCTGATTTAAGGTGATTTTTTCAATCAAGGGGTTTGGTTGTATAAGGATCATGATATAATGGTTTAAAATTGGGGGCACAACAAAGTGAGGATTTTATTTGATGACTTCAAAACTCCTGGAAATAAAACAATTGTCCAATGATGTCCTTTGTAGAGTTGAACAGTTTGATGCTCATTTGGGGGGAAGAGAAGAAGAATCATGGGGAGAAACACTTAACTTATTCTCAATATTTTCTTTTCTGGATGAAACTTTCCTGTAATAATAAAGTGGAAAACCATTGTTGTACTAATGTAGACAGTAAGATATTTGCTTCTGGGGTGCACCCTGATTGATATCAGTGAATACCTTTGAGGAAGGAATTAATTTATCAAGTTTGGGTCTAGTCAGTAGGTAGAAGCCAGTTGACTTTTGTGCCAGAGATCTAATATCAGACATTGGAGGTCATTTTTTTTTTTGACCAAAATAACCCTATTGGTTTGCTAAATAGTATTATAATGTTATGGTGCTACCCATTTAGAATGGTCCAGTGCCAGGCAATTAACTTGTACCGTTGAGATCATTAGGTAGATCTAAAGTGAAAGAGAAGTTTGTCTTACTTGTGAGATCTGTGAAAATGAGACAGACTCCAAATAGTCACCATCTGTTCTCTCTTTCTTTTCCAAGTTTTATTTCTTAAAAGTTCAGTTACAAAAGCGAATTCCCATATAAGGTCCTCAAGTCATGTTTAATTGAAGAAAGTAATCTATTTTTCTGTGTAAGATGTGATTTTTAGAGTTTTAGACTTTGGGGTGTCTGACCTGTTGTTGTGTTTGCCACCTATAAAGTCCCATATAGGCTGAAATCATTTAACCAGGAAATTGACTGATTCATTACAAATAACTAGTATTACGGGAAGCTGCGTGGTTCTCAGAAAAAAAAAATAAAGTATGTGCACAAATCCAGCAGTCATTTTGTTGTATGATTTAGCCAGTTCACAAGCCAATTGTAGCCAAGGATTGAACTCATATCGAAGATTGGATAAGGAGGTCAAAAGCAATATTAAGAACAGAGACTTGTTTTATAGCTAGGAAAATGAAGAAAAGAATGCAGATAAAATACAACAGTCTGTTGTTTTCTTCACTGAAACTTCAGTGAAAGCTATTGATGACAAACTGAAATTTGAATGTAGAAATCACCATTCAGATATACAAAATTGGAGTTGGGCAGCCAATGACAATCAGGTCTCAAGCACTTCTCTGCACCACTGAGAACTTGAACCTTCTTTGAACTGAGCCAGACCCAAGGACACCACTGGCACTATTCAGAACACCTGCCAGCTGCAACCTTCTTGTCTCAAGTTTTCCCTCTAAAACTATGCAAAAATTTCTGACACCAACCAATACCTACGTGAAAAGCAACCTTACTTCTTGTCAGCTCCAATTATAATTATTGGTAACCAACTCATGTAACTAACTGTAACATTGTGATTTTTGCTTTTTAAAGCACCCCATGAGGAAACTTGCACAAGCCTCTTAAATACACTCATCCACCAGAGAGCAGACAGCAGAAGCAAGAAGAACTACAATCCTGCAGCCTGTGGAACAAAAACCACATTCACAGAAAGATAGACAAGAGGAAAAGACAGAGGGCTAAGTACCAGATGAAGGAACAAGATAAAACCACAGAAAAACAACTAAATAAAGTGCAGATAGGAAACCTTCCAGAAAAGGAATTCAGAATAATGATAGTAAATATCATCCACTTCCTCAGAAAAAGAATGGAATCAAAGATCAGGAAGGTGCAAGAAATGTTTAACAAACAACTAGATGAATTAAAGAACAAACAACAGAGATGAACAATACAATAAGTGAAATGAAAACTATACTAGAAGGAATCAATAGCATAAAAACTGAGGCAGAAGAATAGATAAGTGACCTGGAAGACAGAATGGCAGAATTCACTTCTGTGGAACAGAATAAAGAAAAAAGAATGAAACGAAATGAAGACAGCCTAAGAGACCTCTGGGACAACATTAAATGCAACAACATTCACATTTTAGGGGTCCCAGAAGGAGAAGAGACAGAGAAAGGACCCAAGAAAATATTTCAAGAGATTATAGTCGAAAACTTCCCTAACATGGGAAAGTAAATAGCCATCCAAGTCCAGGAAACACAGTGAGTCCCATACAGGATAAACCCAAGGAGACACACGCCGAGACACATAGTAATCAAATTGGCAAAAATTAAAGACAAAGAAAAATTACTGAAAGCAGTAAGGGAAAAATGACAAATAACATAGAAGGGAACTCCCATAAGGTTAACAGCTGATTTCTCAGCAGAAGCTCTACAAGACAGAAGGAAGTGGTATGACATATTTAAAATGGTGAAAGGGAAGAAACTACAACAAAGAGTACTCTACCCAGCAAGGATCTCATTTAGACTCAATGGAGAAATCAAAAGATTTACAAACAAGCAAAACCTAAGAGAATTCAGCACCATCAAACCAGCTCTACAACAAATGCTAAAGGAACTTCTCTAAGTGGGAAACACAAGAGAAGAAAAGGACCTACAAAAAAATAATAATAATAAAGTGGTAATAGGAGTGTAGATATTGATAATTACCTTAAACGTGAATGGATTATATGTTCCAACCAAAAGACACAGGCTTGCTGAATGGATACAAAAAAAAAAAAAGACCCATATATATGCTGTCTACAAGAGACCCACTTCAGACCTAGGGACACACACAGACTGAAAGTGAAGGGATGGAAAAAGATATTCCATGCAAATGGAAATCAAACAAAAGCTGGAGTAGCAATACTCATATCAGATAAAATAGACTTTAAAATAAGGAATGTTACAAGAGACAAGGAAGGACATGACATAATGATCAAGGGATCAATCCAATAAGAAGAAATAACGATTATAAATATGTATGAACCTAACATAGGAGTACCTCAGTATGTAAGGTAACTGCTAACAGCTATAAAAGAGGAAATCGACAATAACAGTAATATTGGGGGACTTTAACAACTCACTTACACCAATGGACAGATCATCCAAACAAAAAATTAATAAGGAAGCACAAGCTTTACATGACACAATAGACCAGAGAGATTTAATAGATATTTATAGGACATTCCACCCAAAAACAGCAGATTAAACTTTCTTCTCAAGAGTGCATGGAACATTCTCCAGGATCCTGGGTTACAAATCAAGCCTTAGTAAATTTAAGAAAATTGAAATCATATCAAGCATCTTTTCTGGCCACAATGCTATGAGATTAGAAATCAATTACAGGGTAAAAAACATAAAAAACACAAACCCATGGAGGTTAAACAATACGTTACTAAATAACCAAGAGATCACTGAAGAAATCAAAGAGGAAATCAAAAGTACCTAGAGAAAAATGACAATGGAACACGATGATCCAAAACCTATGGGAAGCAATAAAAGCAGTTCTAAGAGGGAAGTATATAGCAATACAAGCCTACCTCAAGAAACAAGAAAATTCTCAAATAAACAATATAAACTTACACCTAAAGGAACTAGAAAAAGAACAAAAAAACCCAAAGTTAGCAGAAGGAGCAAAATCATAAATCAGAGCAGAAATAAATGAAGTGGAAACAAAGAAAACAATAGCAAAGATGAATAAAACTAAAAGCTGGTTCTTTGAGAAGACAAACAAAATTGATAAACCATTAGCCAGACTCATCAAGAAAAAGAGGGAGAGGACTCACATCAATAAAATTAGAAATGAAAAAGGAGAAATTACAACAGACACTGCAGAAATACAAAGCATCCTAAGAGACAAATAGAAAATATGAACAGTCCAATCACTAGTAATGAAACGGAAACTGTGATTAAAAATCTCCCAACAAACAAAAGTCCAGGACCAGATGGCTTCACAAGTGAATTCTATGAAACATCTAGAGAAGAGCTAACATGTCTCCTTCTCAAACTCTTCAAAAAAATTGCAGAGGAAAAAGTACTCCCACACTCATTCTATGAGATCACCATCACCCAGATATCAAAACCAGACAAAGATACTACAAAAAATAGAAAATTACAGACCAACATCACTGATGAATATACATGCAAAAATCCTCCACAAAATACTAGAAAACAGACTCCAACAACACATTAAAAGGATCATACACCATGATCAAGTGGGATTTATCTCAGGGTGCAAGGATTCTTCAATACATGCAAATCAACCAATGGAATACACCATATTAACAAATTGAAGAAGAAAAAATATGATCATCTCAATAGATGAAGAAAAAGGTTATGACAAAATTCAACACCAATTTATGATAAAAACTCTGCAGAAAGTTAGCATAGAGGGAAGCTACCTCAATGTAATAAAGGCCATATACAACAACCCCCCAGCAAACATCATTCTCAATGGTGAAAAATTGAAAGCATTTCCTCTAAGATCAGGAGGAAGACAAGGATGTCCACTCTCACCACTATTATTCAACATAGTTTTGCAAGTCCTAGCCATGGAAATCAGAGAAGAAAAAGAAATAAAAGGAATCCAAATTGTAAAAGAAGAAGTAAAACTGTCATTGTTTGCAGATTACATGATACTCTACATAGAGAATCCTAAAGATGTCACCAGAAAACTACTAGAACTAATCAATGAATTTGGTAAAGTTGCAGGATACAAAATTAATGCACAGAAATCTCTTGCATTCCTATACACTGATGATGAAAAATCTGAAAGAGAAATTAAGGAAACACTCCCATTTACCATTGCAACAAAAAGAATAAAATATCAAGGAATAAACCGACCTAGGGAGACAAAATACCTGTATGCAGAAAACTATAAGACACTGATAAAAGAAATTAAAGATGATACAAGCAGATGGAGAGATATACCACATCCTTGGATTGAAAGAATCAACATTGTGAAAATAACTATACTACCCAAAGCAATCTACAGATTCAGTGCCATCCCTGTTAAATTACCAATGGCAATTTTTACAGAACTAGAATAAAATATCTTAAAATATGTATGGAGACACAAAGACCCTGAGTAGCCAAAGCATTCTTAAAGGGAAAAAACAGAGCTGGAAGAATCAGACTCCCTGATTTCAGACTATACTACAAAGCTACAGTAATCAAAACAGTATGGTACTGGCACAAAAACACAAATATAGATCAATGGAACAGAATAGAAAGCCCAGAGATAAACCCATGCACCTAGGGTTCAACTAATCTCTGACAAAGGAGGCAAGGATATACAATGGAGGAAAGACAGTCTTTTCAATAAGTGGTGCTGGGAAAACTGGACAGCTACATGTAAAGAATGAAATTAGAACATTCCCTAACACCATACACAAAAATAAACTCAAAATGGATTAGAGACTTAAATGTAAAACCCGACACTATAAAATCCTTAGAGGAAAACATAGGAAGAAGGCTCTTTGACATAAATCACAGCAAGATCCTTTTTGATCCACCTCCTAGAAAAATGGAAATAAAAACAAAAATAAACTGAAACTTAAAAATGCTTTTGCAAAGCAAAGGAAACTACAAACAAGAGGAAAAGACAGACCTCAGAATGGGAGAAAATATTTGCAAATGAAGCAACTGACAGAGGATTAATCTCCAAAATATATAAACAGCTCATGCATCTCAATATTAAAAAAAACAAACAACACAGGGTTTCCCTGGTGGCGCAGTGGTTGAGAGTCTCTCTGCCGACGTACGGGGCATAGGTTCATGACCTGGTCCAGGAAGATCCCACATGCCGTGGAGTGGTTAGGCCCATGAGCCATGACCTCTGAGCCTGTGTGTCCAGAGCCTGTGCTCCACAATGGGAGAGGCCACAACTGTGAGAGGCCCACATACCACAGAAACAAACAAAAAACAAAACAAAAGAAAACAACACAATTCAAAAATGGGCAAAAGACCTAAATAGACATTTCTCCAAAGAAGGCATACAGATGGCCAACAAGCACATGAAAAGCTGCTCAACATCACTAATTATTAGAGAAATGGAAATCAAAGCTACAATGAGGTATCATCTCACACCAGTTAGAATGGGCATCATCAGAAAATCTACAAACAACGAATGCTGGAGAGGGTGTGGAGAAAAGGGAAACCTCTTGCACTGTTGGTGGGAATGTAAATTTATTCAGTCACTATGGAGAACATTATGGAAGTTCCTTAAAACACTATAAATAGAATTATCATATGACCCAGCAATCCCACGACTGAGCATATACCCAGAGAAAACCATAATTCTAAAAGACACATGCACCCCAATGTTCATTGCAGCACTATTTACAATAGCCAGGTCATGGAAGCAACCTAAATGCTCTTCGAGAGATGAATGGGTAAAGAAGAATTGGTACATACATATGATGGAATATTACTCAGCCATAAAGAGGATCAAAATTGGGTCATTTGTAGAGACATGGGTGAATGTGGAGACTGTCATACAGAGTGAAGTAAGTCAGAAAGAGAAAAATAAACATCGTATATTAACGCATATATGTGGAACCTAGGAAAATGGTACAGATGAACTGGTTTGCAGTGCAGAAATTGAGACACAGATGTAGAGAACAAATGTATGGACACCAAGGGTTGTATGCAGTGGGGGCGGGGGTGGTGGTGATGTGATGAATTGGGAGATAGGGATTGACATATATACACTAATATGTATAAAGTGGAAAACTAATAAGATCCTGCTCTATAAAAAAAGAAATACAATTTATTTTTATTTTATTGAAATAAAATTCAAATATTAAAAAAAAAAAGCCTCCCACATTTTGCAGTTCAGTGGAACACAATTCAGGTACATTTTGAATCTGTGTCTCCCAGGCTGCCATCCTAACAAATTTCAAATAACACCTTTCTATTTCAATCAGGTCCCATTTCTGAAATTTTGGTTAACACCTTCTACATCTCATGTCATTGTTCAGTTGATCCAGGTGTCTTGAGTGGAATCTGTCTCCTTACAAAGATCATATACTTCTGGAGTTTTCCAAATATTCCTCTTCTTGAAGGCTCTAGAAAGGATTATCTTCCATTGGTTCAAGAATGCTATATATGCTTTTTAATTGGGATATATGGACCCCTTTCTATCAGAGTCCAAGTTCTATTTGTTTCTATTTATTTGTTTCTATTTATTTCTCTAATGCCTTTGATACCTTTGTTTTTAGGATAGGCCTCCAGGTATTTTTATGCAATATTTATTGTTTAAAAATTTGAGGAAAGCCTTCTCATAGCTATTGATGGCAGACCTGAGTGCATTGCTTTCTCTTGTAATTTTGGCAATGTATTCTTGCAATAATATGGTGTCTAGAATTGGAGATGCTACATCTAAACACATGCTTCTTCCTGTTACTATCACATAAAGGGAGAATTGATTGATGATACCCAGAAGGAGCTGATCTCATTGTCATTAACCCAATGGTAATACCTTAAATGCATAAAAGTTGGACAATCTTTAAGTTTTGCTACTTTCAGTTTCAGAATTACATTTGTCCTTTCTATATTTCTCAAAATTTCAAAGCTTTGTAAAGTTTTTGTTACATTTCAATAAAATGAGCACCCCTGTCACTAGAGGGCACTTGAGGGACAGAATGAGTTTTCTTGTGTTGGTAAGACAAACTTGAGAAAGTGATATTTTTAAAATGTATTTTTATTTTTAATTTAATTTAATTTATTTTGTCAAGTAATTGTTATATTTTCAGGCAATAAAAAGATTCAATCTATTTTGAGAATATAAAAACAATGACAGACACATACACAAAAGCTATTCAGGTATATGTAATTCATTTAGAGGTAATCAAAGTATTACTGAGGTTTGGGTTCTTAAACCTTGTCCCTTACCTTTACAGTTTTACCGAAATTATGCTGGTGAAAGATGAGACATACACTATAGACACCGTCAGAAATTTTTGTAAAGTTTTCCCATCAATGTTGATTGAATACAAGAGCTACTTTGTCTTGTTGTAGTAGGAAATTTCACGTAGAGTTGCGTGTTTCCATTTGCGGTACCATTGCTCCTAAGTGGTCATTTTTGGAGATTATTCTCATTCAATCTACATTCATATTTCTCCCAGTACCTTTTTCTCTGACTCTGGCACCAACTGCTGGCATATTATGATAAACTTTTGAAGCTATTTAAAGATTTACTTTTTGGGCATATAACTAGGATATTAATGAGTGCAGTCTCTTTAGGAAAAGGAGCAGCATGTCATTTTCTGTAGGCTTCAGGTTATTCCTTTATGTTCATCTCTTAATAAAGCATTCGAGAGACAAAAGTTCATGTATCAACTACTCAGATGTGGTCAGGAACCCTCCTTATTTTTAAAAGAATTCCAAAATTATGGTCCACTCCCCAAAGCTTATCCATTATTATTGTTCACATTACTCTATAATCTCTGGCTAAATGAACAGCTCTGGTGAGACTTGGATTTCTGCCTTCTGGGTATAATTTGCCTCTAGCAGGAAGTCATATTCTGGGGGTGAAGTCAGATCTATCAGAGGGACATCCATGATGTTTTTCTGGGTTCAGCTTCAAAATACAGAAAATCAACCAAAAAGATTAAGTCTGTATTCTAAAGGGTTTTCTAATAAATCTACCAGGAACATAGTTCATGAACAAGAGATTAGACAAGTATGAACTTTCCCTTTTCCATGTAATGTAATAAAAGGAGCAGGGTTTGAAACATTCCAGTGATTAATGGAAACGTGTGAGGGAGAAAAATAATTGAATTTCATAGGGTGTAAGCCTACTTGCTAAGAAATGTGTTTTTCAGTGGGCAACCATTTTAAACCATGAGGGGATGAACTAGTTGAAAGGAGATGCTAAAATCAAATTGGCAGAAACCTCTGATTATCTATCTGCTCTATTACCTTTAGACAAAGCAGATGATATGGCTTGTGACATGGGCTCAGAAAGAAACTATAGTTAGCTATTTGTTTATGGTCATTCCAAAAATATTAAGAACAGTAAGGGCTTGTCTAGAGTTTTCATATATGAAGAGGTAGAAATGCTTATGATAATTAGGTAAACCCATATCAGATGTTTGAAGATCTAATTTAGCTCACACACACACACACACACACACACACACACACACACACATACATCTGCCCCTCTTTAGGTTTCCAGGGAAAAGGTTCACCTAACAAGGATTTGATTAAGTCATATAGTGTGACGGTGATTTCAGAAAAATTGGGGTCCATTGCTGGTAGAATTCAATAAAATCCAGGAATTCCTTTTAATTGTCTTTTTGTTATTGGTCTGAGAAAGTTATGAATGACCTGTACTCTGTCAGGAATAAGACATCTATCTCTTTGAGATAAATCGTGATCCAGGTAATGAACTTTACTTAAGAAAACATTTAAATTCTCTTCAGAAATCTTATAACCTTTCTAAACTATAATAGTTAATAGATATATAGAATCAGTCTTAGAATTTTCTTTACCTTTAAAACACAACAAATGGTCATATAAATCTTGAATACGAAAAATGTAATGTTTCCTTTAGGTATTGGTTGTGGACTTGTGAAAAGTAGTAGAGTTCCTTACTAAATTCTTGGGTATTATCTAGATGTTTTGCTATTTGATGTTTTTCCAGGAGAAGGCAAACAAATATTGCTTATATTGATCTAATTCTAAAGGGACACTAAAATAAGCAGTGCAGAAACCTGCGACTGCAAAATATGCAGAATCAGGAGGTACTGAGGGTAAAACAAATCCCAGCTTCATAATACAGTGAAATAAAATGAGCATTATATGGGCTTCCCTGGTGGCACAGTGGTTGAGAGTCCGCCTGCCGATGCAGGGGACACGGGTTCGTGCTCCGGTCTGGGAGGATCCCACATGCCGCAGAGCGGCTGGGCCCGTGAGCCATGGCCGCTAAGCCTGCACGTCCGGAGCCTGTGCTCCACAACGGGAGAAGCCACAGCAGTGAGAGGCCCACGTACCGCAAGAAAAAAAAAAAAGAGCATTATATTTATTTACAGCTCCCAGCTTCCAAATAAACCTATATCCTTGTGTAGTGTGTTTTAATAGGGAGGTTAGGAGTGGTATAAGAGTGAGTTAAGGTATGTTGTTGATTCCTTTATTACTAGGATTTTAATGATTGAGCCTAGTCTAGTTTTGTTAGTTTGGCTAGAGGTTTAGATGTTTCAGTGGAAACATAAATGAACTCAACTTTCAAGATCCAACCTATGAAAATAGATTTTTTTCCTCCACAAGAAGTCAGCACCTTGTTAAAGTCTTTAATTTGAACTTATTTTAGGCACAAGAATACTGATAAATCAGTGTTCAATACAGCCATTACTTCATCATGAAAAGAGATGTCTTCAGAAATTTCAAGAAGACCATTAGGAGAGCACTTAAACTAGCAGTTCCATTTGCCCAGTAAAAAAATCTCATAATTAAGTTAGTGGGTGTGGGTTCAGAAATAAGGAAGACTGTTTCTTGTGTAAAGGAGTGAGGTAACAGGTCTGGGCTGGGACGAAGGGAATGTCTTGAGGATTATGATTGTTAGAGATACCCACTAGCTCTATTAAAGCCCCACCTGTTTTTAATTTTAAGCAAAATGGTAACCTAAAGCTAACATTCATATAGAAATACAAAGGATCTAGAATAGTCAAAACTCTCTTAAAAAGAACAAATTGGGAGGACTTATCCTTCTTGAGTAGTATTGTCATGTTAACAATGTTGTCATCTAATCCATGGACATGGAATCTCTTTTATTTATTTAGTATATTCTTTCAGTTTCTTTCAGTGATATTTCATAGTTTTCAGTGTGTCAATTGTGCATTTTTTTGTTAAATGTATTTCTAGTATTTTATTCTTATAGATGCTATTATAAATAAAATTGTTTTCTTAATTAGGTTTTTAGATTTTTCACTAGTGGATAGAAATAACAATGAATTTTAAAATTAATGTTCTATCCTATCACATTGCTAAACTGGTTTGTTAGTTCTAATAAGTTTGACACATTCATTATGATTTTCTATATGTAAGATCACGTCATTTACAAATAGAGCTAGTTTACTACTTTCTTTTCAATATGGACAGCTTCTACTTTTGTTCTTGCCTGATTGCCCTAGCTAAAACCTCCCGTACTATCATTAAATATAAGTGTGAGATAAGATATCCTTGCCTGGTTCCTGATCATAGGTGTAAAGCATCCCATATTTCACCGCTAAGTTATGGCTTATTGGTAGTTGTTCTTTAACAGATTGAGATAACTCCCCTCAACTCCTAGTTTAAGTGTTTTATATTTTGTTTTGTTTTGTTTTTACCCTGAAAATGTGTTGGATTTTGTAAAATGTTTTCTCTGTGTCTATTGAGGTGATCATGTGTTACTTTTGTCCTTTATTCTATAAATGTGGTATATTACATTGATTGATTTTTGGATGTTAAATTAACCCTGCAAGCCTGGAATGATTGCCACTTGGCCATGGTATATTCTCCATTTTAATCATTGCTGGATTCAGGTTGCCAGCAATATGTTGATAAATTTTATGTATACATTCATAAGGAATCCTGCTCTGTAGTTTTCTTCTGTTTACCTAGTTTTGTTATCAGCATAATGATTGTCTCATAGAATGAGCAGAGAAGTGTTTCCTCCTTTTGTATATTTTGAAAAAAATTGTGAATGGTATTGATTCTTGAAATGTTTCATCAATATCACCACTGAAGTTATCTGATGTCAGAATTTGTCCTTGTTGAAATTTTTAAAGTTATTATTTCATTCATTTTACATGTTACAAATATATTCAGCCTACCTATTTCTTCTTGAGTCAGTTTTGGTACTTTGTGTCTATCTAGGAATTTGACTATTGCATCCATGTTTTCTGATTTGTTAACGCACAGATGTTCATAGCATTATTTTATTATCACTTTTTTACTTCTCTAAGACCAGTTATAATGTCTCCTCTTTCATTCCTGATTTTAGTAATTTGTATCTTCTCTTTTTCTCTTGGTCCATCTAGGTAAAGAGTTTTTATTTAAGTTTTTTGACCTTTTCAAAAATACATTTTTTACTTTACTGATTTTCTAATTGTTATACTATTCTTTTTAAATAATTTTAATTTTAATCTTTATATTTTTTTGCTTTACATTTAACTTTCTCATTTTCTAACTCTTGTGATTTAGAAGTTTATTACTGATTTTACATCTTTCTTCTGTTTTTCAGTAAAAACACTTAAGGCTATAAATTCCCCTGTAAACACTGCTTTTGCTGCATCTCATAAAGTTTGATAGGTTGTGCTTTCATTTTCTTTCATGTCACAATATTTCCTAGTTTCTCTTGCTATTTTTTCTTTGACCCTTGATTATTTAGGATATTGTTTTTAATTTTCACATATATATGAGTTACCCAAATTTACTTCTGTTGTTGATTTTTTATTTATTTTCAATGTGATCATAAGGCATAATATGTATGATTTTAACATTTCAATTTATTGAGGCTTGTTTTATGGTAGAGATTTTCCTAAGACTTCAAGTTCAGACAAAATATTGACTATACTCTGAATACAGTTATTTTAATAGATCTCCAAAAACTGTTAGTCCTGTCTGTTGCCTGTAGTGCTACTGGTTTTTGTTTATCACACCACTGAGCTGAGAAGGAAAGAAGTATAGGAATAGTCCCAATTTAAAAATTACTGAACCAGCTGTCTTACTGAGGTTGTCATTTTATTTGATAGATAAATTGATTAATTGCCAGATTTCTGATATGTTTGATTTATAGTTATCTTGCCCATATTTTTGTTATAGCAAGTCCACTGAGGTACTCACTCATCTTTTCTGGAAGTTGTTTTCTCAAGGTTGTCCTTATGTATATTAGGAAAATTATCCTTTTTGAGTTAAAGAAAATAAAATGAAACTGAAGTGCTAAATTTTCTTAGTACCACCTTCACTGATCACTAACATTTTATTTTACTTTAGCTAACACAAGAAACTTAAAAAAAAATCAATATCCTTTGGTATTGTACCTAGAGACCCTGTTCACTGACTAGGGTGGGAACTTTTATTTTTTGTTTTGTTCTAATCAGTAAAGACATCATTTATCTGAGTTGTATTATGTTTTTATTCTAATATTCTTTCAAAATGTTTAAAATAAAAAAGTTAAAAAAATAAAATAAAAATAAATGAAAAGCTTTCAGTTTTTCAACATTGGGTACAAGGTTTTAAAAAAATGTTTAACAAAGTACTGGAGGTTTGCAATAGGATAATGTATGATTCTAGTATTTTGTTGCATGTTAAATTTCTTACATCTGACTTAAAGACATTAGCAAAACTTGAGGAAAGAATTGGGGTCAAATATATTTTAGGGTCTATTCTTGCTTGTTGTCCACTTAAAATTTTGAGAGAGCTATTTTGAAAGTCCCCCAAAGATTCAACCTGTCCTTGCTTAGAGGACTGGATCATAGCAAAACTATTTCATAGGAAAGACTTTGGAGATATCCTCCAAAATACCATGTTTAATGTCTATAGTTTTCCCAAGCATTTCTGATTTTGTGTCCAGTTTGGGGTCCTTTTAAGTCCCTCTGGAGTCTTCTCGTTCTGTATTTTCAATCCAATTTTTTGCATTTGAGATTTCCACTAACATTTGAATTAATTGTCATATCTCTAAGAGCCCTGGGTTATACATCCTTATAACTAATTTATATTCCTCTGAAAATTTCTTTCTATTTTGTATAAGTTTTGAAAAGTCTTTGATGATAGCTATCAGTTCAGTGTAAACCTAAATCTTAAAATGGTCCTTCCTTGTTCTCAGAATGATTTAACTTTAAGAAGTAATTGAGGGCTTCCCTGGTGGCGCAGTGGTTGAGAGTCCGCCTGCCAATGCAGGGGACAAGGGTTCGTGCCCCGGTCCGGGAAGATCCCACATGCCGCGGAGCGGCTGGGCCCGTGGGCCATGGCCGCTGAGCCTGCGCGTCCGGAGTCTGTGCTCCGTAACGGGAGAGGCCACAACAGTGAGAGGTCCGCGTACCACACAAAAAAAAAAGAAGTAATTGAGTTTGGGGGCATTTTTTTTACCAGGCCAAGAGGGAAGGAGAGCAGTTCAGAGGATTAGGGGCAGAGAGAAATGATGGAGCAAAGAATCAGGGAAGAGTTAAGTAAGATAAAAGCATTTAGCTTCTAGTTTTGAAGTAGAGAATCTAAAAGAAGATAGCTTTAGGTTTATTTCAAATTTTTCTTTAGTTCAGTCCAGGGATAGCTTAATGGAGTAATTTTTGGATCTGAATATTGTTAAAGTGGTCTTATGCATATACAAATGTACAATGTTTTTGATGTGTTCCCCCCACCCCTTTTTGTTCTGAGCAAGAGTTTCAAAGATCCTTGGTAAAAAAATAAACAAATCCAAAAGCAATCAACCCTTCCCAACCAAAATACACAACAGTCCTTTGATATTATTTATCAAGAAGTTGAACAGTTTCATATACATTTAAATGTTTTGTTTTGTTTTTTCCAGAAGTTCCTGGAAGAAAAAAATAAAGTAGCTTATAATTTGAATATTTCTGTTCAAATGATTTTAGGAATAAGAATGACATGCTGATGGACACAATAGAATAATAAAGTTAGATTAAAGGAGACAGAAAATTAACTGTGTAAGTGTGAATTGTTTCAGTGATTTCAGTTCTCACTGGAAATATCCAGTGGACAGTTAAACATATAAATATATGCATTTTCCCCATAAACAAATACATTTTTTCATAAAAATAAAACAGAAAAATTATCTTAGATAATTTAAGGAAATGGTTTAGGTAGCTTTACTGTGTTCTGTAACTTTTGTCAGGCAAGTGCTTTATTTGTAGAACCTTGAATTTAATAAATGTGAGACATAAATGTTTCTTATGGTAATTTTACAGTAGTCATTCTGACTGTACATGAAACTAATTATAGAATATATTGTTCAGTGCTATTTTGCAAGACAGTTGGTTAAGCATAAAGATAAGGGTGGTTGTGAACAGGGTTAATGGAGAGATTAAAAGTAAGGTCCTCTTCAATGATAGTATTGTAAAAATGAGTTCTTTTGAAGATTTCTATTCTTTGACCGACTGACCTTCATGGTACTGCTGATTGCATACATTTCTAAAAGTTTGAGGCTACTCATAACTGCATGAACTATAGGAACCCATGCACTATATATTTAGCTATAAAATGAATAAAGTATTTTGATATTCTTAGAGACTAAAAGCATCTTGTAACATATTTCATCCTGTCCAACACCACTCTAAGTTTCCATGTCTGTAAAATGTAGATAAAATAGTGCCTACTTAAGAGGATCTTTGCATTTAAGGCCCTTAGGAAAACATCCGCCATTGTTAATTTCTTAGCTTTTACCTTTATCATTGTCCAAATGAAAGGGATTATAACTTATCAAAACTCATATTATTATGAAGACTGTGGTTCCCATGGACCTTCTTAAGGAGGAGGGCCTAACTAATGTCTTTATAAGTTCATTGATTGCAATTCTTACTCCTGGTAAACCTTAGAAATTTATGCATGGTTGACATTCATTCACCTAATTTGAGACTGTAAGAATATGTGATATAAATTAAAAGGAAGGTCAAATTCAAAGGTTTTCTTCAGTGGTTATTGTCCTTTTCTAATCTCTGAATATGGGGATCTAGGCTGTGTCACACAATCTCTCTTGTTCTACAGTTCTTTTTTAAATGGAGCTGTAAACAACAAGCTTGGGCTAGTATCAGCTCCTATGTGCCTTTCACTCAGCCTCTCTCTCTCTCTCATTAGTAGTTTTACCATCATCATCATTCTTAAACTTGCTGGATTTAAATGGCAACCTGCTCTGAGAATTTCACTTGTCCTTGCTTCAGTAACTGCTTGATTTAAGTCTTAACTTCCTAGCCAGCAACTTACACACACATCTACCAACAAATGGCACTCTTTACCAATAATATCTCACTTTTCATACTTCAGCATCTAAAGTTAAATTTAACAGAAATAGTGAGGAGTAACAGAATGATTTGCGGACTTAATACTGGAAATCTTTAAGCTATCCTCACCTTCACAACCCGAGTTTTGTTATCTAAGGCAAGGAGAAAGTTGTCTGAAACATTTGTTTGCCTTAATATTAGGGCAATCTTGATATGTTGATGTTGTGATGTTGAAAGAGGAAGAAATATTTTTAGAAAGTAGGGCACTTGGAAGGATTTTGTTTTGAGGGAGAACAAAGTGGAAATCATTAAGAAGTGAGAACCTGCATATGATTCTCCATGGAGGTTCTATTGGCTTTTGGGTAGAACGATGCTTTACTAATTTGACTGTCCCATATTGCAGACCATTTAGTTTTTTCCAGTTCCACCCCAGGTTAACCGTGACAGCTCTCTCCAGTCACTGTGACAACCTAAAATACCCACATTTTTCCCTGGGATAAAGATAATTCCCAGGTTAAGAACTCCCGTTAAAGAATAATTGGAAAGTATTTACCAACTGAAATGGGGGTCTGGAAAGAGTGAAATGAGAGGAAGGATATTTAGACTGGATTAATAACACATTACTTGAAAATGAAAACAAAGCATTATTGAATGTTTTTAAACTGAGATTAGGTGTTTAGGCTTTCTTTCTTTTTATAGGAGAATGATAATGGGATGCCCTAAATTAGAAGATTAGGTATGACTTTTATTATATATTCTGTGGAAGAAAGTATCATGGGAGAAAAATAAAAAACAAACACTAAGACTCAAAGAAATAGTGAGTAATGGAACTAGAGTCTGCATTATTATTTGTCTTTACTACTACAGTATTCAATCTTCATGAGAGCAGAGACCTGTTCTAATGTATTCGTATTTGTATATCTAGAGAATAGCAGAATGCCACAAATATAGTGGTCAATTAATAATATATTCAATAAATGAATATTTGAACTAATAATTGATGAGCTTAAATTATTGGTATCCTTTATGTTAATTCATCCATTTTCACGGATTATTATTTTATTTATTTATTTTTGCAGCAAAACTCCATCCCTGGGTGTGTAGAATAAATTAATCCTCAACTTTACCTACTGGTACCCTTTGTATCTCATCTTTAGAGAATTCCTCTTCAATTATTGATATACCCATCTTCCTTGAGCTATTTTCTGAGGTCCGAAGAATTTGCTGATGATATTAAGAATATTTTGCTATTGTTTTAACTGAGTCCTAAACCTTGGTGATTTTGTTCAACTGTAATAGAAAAATTTATGTCATACTCTAAGACTTTTTTCATTTATTTTCATTTGTATAAACTAATTTGTCAGAGTTTTTCCTAATTACTTAAGGAAAGAGATGACATAGAAGAGGAAGCTCAAAAGTCAACAAGGCGTCTAAAGGATAATTTAGTTGTCTATTTAACGGGATTTTATTCAAGATTTTTAGTTTATAAAATAGATGCATATATATTTTTTCTGAGAATATCTAAACAAGTATTCAATATAGAAAGAAAGTGCTCGCTTTCAAATTAAATACCACCTGAGACCTAGTTTGGGGAGTGGAGGCTTATCAAACTAGTTTGCTCAGCACAGGTAATAATGCTAGTTGATTAAAAATAACTCTTACCTTAAACAAAGATACAAAGTGCTAATTCAAATATCTTGTTATTTTCAATCATATTATAGAAAGTGAAGGTGTAAAGGATATTTTCATAAGAAAAAATTAGCATCAAACAATTCTACACTATCTGGATTTTTTACCATAGAAGTATTTTTTCTTTGTAAAAAAAAAAAAGTCTACTTTTTTTCATATAATTGCTATTTGTTAGTTTGTCATATAACCAGGTATTTGGTCAGTTTTTAAAAATCTTTTCCATTTTCTGTTCTTTTACATTCTTTTGCACAGTAGCTACTTAAATATTTTTTAACTAATTATTTGTTTATTTTATCCATTCTTTAACATAGTAGTTTATATTACAGTTAATTTATATTCATTATGTAAACTCTCTCTTCTTTAATTGCAAGGTGAGTTTAAAATGTTTTATTCTTTATTTTAGTTAATATTTAACTTCTAAGATTGTCTAATCTTATCTGTTTTCCCATATTTCAGTTT
The DNA here is from genome assembly GCF_003031525.2 of Neophocaena asiaeorientalis asiaeorientalis. NCBI lineage: Eukaryota > Metazoa > Chordata > Mammalia > Artiodactyla > Phocoenidae > Neophocaena > Neophocaena asiaeorientalis. The sequence goes on along the minus strand of NW_020175414.1, from coordinate 2,280,138 downwards.
TGTCAGCCCAAAAATAAAATATAGCAGGTTGTACAAAACGATTCTTGTTGAAAAGCCCCAGTAATGATAAATGAGTAGTCCACTCCCAATGAAATAAGTGAATCTTGTAAAAAGAGAATTCCAGTATACATTATTTTACTGTTATCCACACTTTTACACCTCCTTCTAGGTTTGGGTTTATGTAAATAATTTGAATAAGAATTCAGGAATTATCTATATGAACAACACCTTCACCAATCATCAATTCACTGTCCCTAAGCCATAATATTGGAGAACTGATTTTTATTGTCCGTCACATTTATCTCTAAACGTAGAATCATATTTGCTCATTAGTTCTCATCAGATGCAAAATCCTTTTCAGAATGAGTCATGATAGATGAAGACATACCATATTGTCCTATGAGCCCTAGATATCTTATTCTGAAAACATAGATAAGTGAACTGAAAATTATTCCTTGCTTATACTTCTTAAGCTTCTGATGAATGGTGTGAAGAGCGTTTTCCCTTTGTGACTAGACAAATTTAAGCATATGTTTGACACACAGCAGAGGTGTGTGAGTATGTCTGTGGTTAATAAAATCGTTATTATGAGGTTTCTAAATACATTGTAAAATCATAAAAAGATGGAACTTTTAGCAAAGTAATAAATATAAAAATCTAACAAAGAACCCGAATAATAACTTTTTAAACTTGTTTTGCAGTAGTTTACTTGAGGAAAGTATGCCATAAAATATTTGACTGTGTTGCTAATGGAAATATTCACTCTCTGAATTTTATAATATTATTTATACATTTGTTTATCACCTATCATATATATATATATGTATCATATCATATATATCATATATTGAAGCATGCTATTAAATTATAGTAATAATATTATATATTTATACATATATTAATTTTCTTCAGTGTATGAACATTGTTTCTAAAGAAAAAATTGGTAGATTCAGCATCTGGATATGAATCTTTAGTTGGTCAGGAGGAATAAGAAACACTTAATTACTTCATGATGTAAAGTAATTTTTCTTTGGGGGTACTTTATTATGTAATATGTAAAATAATATTATATTTAAATCATGGAAAGATAAAGTATCAGTTCATTTTGAACATTTTGGATAACATTTTGTTTTTCATTTCTGAAGTTTCAGTAGGTTCAGAAAATATGTATCTTTTAGCTTTGGTTGAACTCTTTTAGATGCATATTTATCAGTACAACAAAAATTTTCCTCCAGTTCATCGATCAGCCAATTGTTGAGGTATACTTAGGGATTTGTTTCATTTGATTAAATGTTTATATTTTATTTGCCCTTGAAAGATAACAAAAGACAATTTTTTTGAAGAAATTTGTGAAAAAAACAGATAACTATGTAATTATTTGTACCTGTTCGGTCTTCAGGGTGAGTTTCAGTGTTTCAGGTCCTGATATCCTTCTTGCCTAGGTCTGTGAGTCTTTCAGTAATCAGTACTAGAGGAGAACATTTTTTGGTAAGAAGGGAAGTTCCTACATATAATTCTCCAAGATAAGTGAAACACTTCCGTCTGGAAAAGACATCCTTCTCTAAATAAGCGCAGACTCCTTACCTATCAAGAGCTCCTGGGTCTACCTAGGAAGATATTTGTTCTGTGGTGACACATATGATGTCTGGGGGAGAGGAGAAGGAAATGGCGCAAAGACAAAGAAAACTGGGGATTACTGGAAAGCATCATAATTTTAATTTTTGAAGACAATAACTTTTATGTTAGGAACTAATAAGGCAAAACCATGAAATCTCATTTTTCCTAATCTACCCAATAGAGCTATTCTCCTTCATCATCTGAGGGTAGTGATTACAAATGTTAACTCCAGAGTCAGGCTGCCATTAAATTCTAGATTTAACACTTTTTGGCTCTGTTATCTGGGGCAAGTTATTCACTCTCTGTGCTCCAGTTTCATAATATGTAAACAAAAAAATAATAATCCCTGTGCAATAGTATTTTTAATTGATTAAATGTGTTATTATGGGTAGAATAGTCAGTATCTGACACATTATTGTTACTCAGTAAAGTTATCATAAGATGTGACTATCCCTTTGAAACTTGTAAACTTCCAAAGGCATAAAGCATGTAAATCACCTTATGTCAATAAAATTACTACCATAGATCGAAATTTCAATGTCACTATGAATCATAACCAAGTAAAATAAAAATAGTACAGAAAATTTCAAACTGTTATTTAAATGCTCTGTTAGAGCTAAGAACATAGGGTAGCTGAAGTAAAGTTAAAATATAATAAGTATATAGTATTTACCTATAACAAACTATAATATTGTTCTTCATTATACATGATTGCATTTATTAAGCACTATATTTTTGTGTTATGAAAAGTTTCTTGAACACTAAAAAAAAAAATGAGTCTAGGCTAGCCCTCTTATATTCTAATAGTGTGTACTTATTCATTCACCATCAAGCACTAAGAGAAACTACTGAGTCAGACATCATGCTACTTTACTGGGGCATCAAAAGTTAAAAAAAAAAAAAAGAAACTCTAAACTTATAAAGGTAGCATTCATTGATTGATTGATACATGCATACATACACAGTAAGATACTATACTATACCAGATAAAGTATAGATACTGAACATTCAAATGGATATAACTACACATCTTGCTGTCCAGTAACTCATAGACCATTTGTCAATACACAAAATTATGCTGACATATATTTCAGCAGAACTTAACAATGTATGTATTAATCAAATGTGAAGACCAGATAGAGGAACCATTACTCCAGGCTGGGAAGATTATAAACAATTTGACAACACAGTCCAAAAAAGGAATTATACAGTCTTTTGGAGGATAAATAAAGGGGTCCAAATAGTACCCTACCATAAAACATTGTTGTGGTATATATATATATATATATATATATCCTGAAATTAAATGAAGACAAACCAGTAAGATAAATCCACAATATTGTAATAAAAATGGTATTTTAAAGCCTTGCCATCCACTTTTTCCTGATCAGTAACCAATTCTAATGTAAAATAAGAAAAGAAAAAGAAAAGTAATTATACATATGTGCATCATCTATTTTCACAAACGTTCTTTCTAAATCTTGTTGAAAAATATGGTATCTTCTTCTTAGATTATTCTCCTAATAAATTATTTTATGTCAAGTTCATGAAACTCAGTTACTTATTATAGTAATAATTTGATTACCACAATGTACAAAGTAATGTCTTAGACATTTTGGATCACAAATATAAATTGTGAGATTGGGAATGATATGTACACACTACTATGCATAGAAGATAATTAATATAGCACAGAGAACTCTGTTCGGTGTTCTGCAATGACCTTTATGAGAATGGAGTCTAGAAGGGAGTGGATATATGTATATGTGTGGCTGATTCACTTTGCTGTACAGCAGAAACTAACACAACATTGTAAATCAACTACACTCCAATAAAAAAATTAATAATAAAAACGAAATATTCAAATAAATGTGCAAAAAATTAAATAAAATTTAAAAAGTATATAATGTTCTTACAGACAAAATTTGAGATTAAAAAATAGTAAATACATTGAATGGTTGTGCTTTAATTTACAACTCTTAATTTTCTATTTATTTAGTTTTATGTTATAATCAATACTGATTTTTTTCTAGCTTAAATGGCGTTAAAAATAATTATTTCCAATCAACATAAACCAAAGACATAATGACCTTCTTGTGAGTTGTCAAAGTGAAATTACCAATATAAGGATCATACTTATGTCAAGTACTCGTGAAACATTTTAGATACTGTATTATCTGAAAGTACATCTTTATTAATTTGTGTCTATGAGTGTTTGGTATATATAGTTATCCTTAAATAATAAGAAAATAATATCTCAAGGTTTTTTGATTTTTTTATGACTAAATATAATTCCAATATTGCAGGGTGAAGCAATGGTGGTGTAATACCAATGCTTGCATTCTTCATAATACTGCTAGAGATCAATACTTATTTGGTATTCTATAAAACTCTTACATTTCTTTCAAAGAATATGCCAATGAATATCTGTTTTTCCCACAATAAGGAAATGAGTGTTCACTTATATTTTATAGAAAATTGATATAATTGTACTATCCTCAGGTAGACTTGTAATTCTTACTTTTTAATGGAGTATGCATAGTATAGATTTCATATTTTGTGTGAGGGAAATATCAACCACACTGATGTAGAGAATTTATAAAATCAATTATAGGGCTTCCCTGGTGGCGCAGTGGCTGAGAGTCCGCCTGCCGATGCAGGGGATGCAGGTTCGTGCCCCGGTCCGGGAAGATCCCACATGCCGCGGAGCGGCTGGGCCCGTGAGCCATGGCCGCTGAGCCTGCGCATCCGGAGCCTGTGCTCCGCACTGGGAGAGGCCACAACAGCGAGAGGCCCGCATACCACAAAAAACAAAAAAAACAAAAACAAACAAACAAAAAAAAATCAATTATAATTTTTAAAACATATTTACTCTGTCTTTCATTCAGAACGTACTTAAAAGGCATAGGTCTTTGTGAATATATGTTTATAAGAGGATTCTCAGATGCATGCAACAGAAAAGGATTCTGACTAATTTAAGCAATAGGAGAATTTACTGACTGATTATTGAATAGCTCATAAATTCACCAGCAAAACAGGAGGACAAAGCTTAGAAAACGGGGAAGGAAAAAGGGAATCTAGATAATAAGGTTTGCTGTCTGAATCATACCATAGAAGCAATCTATAAGGACATCTTGCCACAAGTTCATACAGATTGTCTCAGCTTGTACCACCACCACTATCACCAATGTTACCAAGCATCAATTGCCTGTGTTGGCACACTTGTTACAGATAACTTTCAAAACTGATATCGCTGCCATTGTTGAATTGAAGTTCTTTGTCTCTGCTTATGTTAATCACTAGGTCAGATTCAAAGTTCCAAATAAGCATATCTGATTGGAATAAATACATACAGTGGTAAAAATCCCAATGTATAAGAAGGGAGTTAAATTTCTTAACACCTAAACGAGTAGAAACGTCCACTATGTTCCATATTATGGATGTCACAATCAATATACACCATTTTTTCTAGATAGCCAGTACAATTTAAAAAGCAAATAAAATGTGTTCCTAATAAAATGCAATGGTACATTTTAAACCATCACTCGTATGACATTAAAAATTTATTCCCTCTCCAAAGAGGAGAGAGGAGGGAAGAAAAGAAGGAAAGAAGGAAGGAAGGAATGGAGGGAGAAAGGAAGAGTGAAAGAAGAAGGAAGAAAAGGAGGAAGACAACCAACCAACTAAAAAATTATATATAGGGTTTCCCTGATGGCGCAGTGGTTGAGAGTCCGCCTGCTGACGCAGGGGACACGGGTTCGTGCCCCGGTCCAGGAAGATCCCACATGCCACGGAGCGGTTGGGCCCGTGAGCCATGGCCGTTGAGCCTGCGCGTCTTTTGTGTGTGTGTGTATATATATATATATATATATATATATATATATATATATTTCCTGCTGCATTCAGACCCAAGTTCAGGATCTCTAGGTGATATTTGTTTCCCCTCTGGTTTTAGTCTTTGTACTATATCATGGTATTCAACAGTCTATAGGCAAAAACATTAAGAGACGAGAAAGAAACAGAAGTTATTTTATTTGCCTTAAGTTTGATTTTTCATCAATTGTAAGTCTTTAGTGGTTTAACTTGCATAGTGTTAGAGTTAACTTTTATTAACATTTTCCTATAATCAACAAGGACCTACTGTATGGAACAGGAACACTACTCAATATTCTGTAATAATTTGTATGGGAAAACAATCTGAAAAAGAATGGATATATGTATAACTGAATCACTTTGCTGTACATCTGAAACTAACACAACACTGTAAATCAACTAAACTCCCATGTAAGATAAAAATTAATTTCAAATTTTTTTTCTATAGACATGGCAATAAGTAGAGAATGCCAGGGGAGTGTACCTAGATTCTATTTCTTTTCCTCTCTCACTCTATTCTTTAGAAACAAACTTATTTCCTTTAGATAGTCAAGCTCAGTCTCAATCAACACGGTAACCTCCATTGATTTCTATTAGCTCAGAGGTAAGAGGAAACCAAAAGGTTGAGAGTCAGTCTCATTTTTCATTTGAAAGGAAGCATTGTGTAACTCCTGATGAAAACATTTTTTATTTGAGCATTACATCTCCCAAAACTGAAGAACCTAGAGTTGTCAGGAGAGGTGTCTTCATGAGGGGGGGATCAGTAAGTGTAAGAGTGAGAGTTGCCATTCTAATTTCCATTCCTTGATTTTAGAACACATACATTCTAGTTATATAAGAGAGCTCACTGCTTATTGATACCTGGTTTGGATGCTATGCCACTTCTTGTGGGGCATAATCTCAAACTTGGAAGAAATTTTGTCTTTCTGAGCCTATAACTGTGTCTTCAATAAGCCATTCCATACTTCAATAAAGTTAACTTCTGTGTATTTTATACATAATTAAAAGAATATCTTCATTTTTTTATGTTTTGTGTGGTACCATGGTAATGAATAATATATGCTATTGTTAGCAGAAACAAACAAACAAAACTAACTGTAGTGGCTCATCTTTAAGATGGATTCAAACAAATTCTTCCCTTTGATACGTAGATACAATTTCCCATTGAGAAGAGATATCTATTCTTTTCCTCTTCTTGGATAAAGATATCCTTAGTGACTTGATTAGCCAATAGAATAAGTCTTGGACTGTTGAGTCTTGGTCATGATAAGTTTTGCAGCTGCTGCTTAGACTTCATGGAGTGCTTGCTTTTGGAACACTGGAACAGTTGATTTGGGAAATAGGCCCAGGAACTGTTATACTGTGAAAAGCCCAATGCATGTAAATGGAATTTGGAGGATAGATAGCACATGGAGAGGGACAGAGACAGAGACAGGGAGGCTGACTCAGGGTCAATTAGAAACAAGACATGTGAATGAAGAAGCCACCTTGGAAGTGGATAACCTAGCAGAAGCCCACCTTAACTTATGTCACGTGACTTACAAGTGAACTGCTCAGATTTGGGAAATTTTGTTATGTAAGAATAGACAACTATAATAATAGTAGATAAGGAAATCCAATCCAAATATATCACCTCTTCCCATGAGAACATATTACTAGTTCTTCAATGAAGGAAAAGGTTCAGTGTAATCAATTTGCCACCTAAAGCTGGTTTGTCCACTGCTGTTTGTAGAACCATATTAAATGCTTTGGTTTTTCCCTGCCACTGGCAACTTGAGCACTGAAAAATAGTGGTGGCTAGATTGGCCCCAGTTTAGAGAATCCATGTTTTTTACCCCATGTACAGTCTCCATTGCTACCATTCTACCTACCTTGTCCATGAGTCTGTCAAACAAGTTGGGATCTGTGGATGACTGGAATCACCTTTACACTTGATCAGTGAGCATATCAATAGTGGAACTCTGTAAGATAATTCATGTGGGACAAAAAACTCTACAAATTAAGCCTGTTTTTAGTAGTTATCCTCTGAACATTCTGCAACTCTCCTTCTCAGCAGTCTTCCAAGGTAGGAAATATGTATTTCTATCTATTCCAGATATTAGTCAGCCAATTATGAGATTCTTTGTTCCTTGGACTAGAGATAACAGTATTTCCCATTTAATAACTGCATATTGATTGCCAAGGGCTGTTTGATTTGCTCGGTCGGTAAGTTTATGTAAAAAACAATAGCTGTAATTGTATTTACAGATGATAAATCTTAAAACAGTCCACTGCCATTCTCAAATACAATCTATCCTTATGCTGGGGAATGGAAATGTGGATGTTTTAAGAATCAATATCTTTGAACCTTACAGTCCTTCAATATGACACGAATTCTTGTACTCCCCTTGAAGTTATATCACTGGAATTGATTTTCTATTTACTATTTTGGGAGGCAGTGGAGATTCTGAATACTTCCACTTGACCTTTTCCGACATCATAACCATTATCTCTGTGCAAGATAACATTGTGGGTGTTCTTTCAGTTAGTCAAAATATTATGATAATACACACAGGGTGTGGGGAAATAAACATAGTATGGGTGATAGATATGCATCAATGTACCATAGTAGACTTAGATCAAAACAGCATTTATCTCCTGATTCCATTAAGCCCACTCTGACCCATTGACCACAGATACATTCTGAAATCTATAATAATTAGTATTATTGTAAAATCCAAAAGTACCTCCAAGATCTGGATGTCACTTTATCTAGTGTAAAGAGCTGCTCTGAAAGAGTTGAGAAAAATAACAACATTACTTGTGGATGGCCTGAGAATTCCTATTCTTTCATCACTCTATATTATGGGGAGAAAAGTCCTACCTGTGGAAAATTTTTGTGCCTATATTATACCTTTTGTGGGAATAGAATAAAGTGATTAGAATATCATCTAAAAATTGTCCATATAATAATCTAAGTCAATATGACTATTTCAACTTAATAAGGCCTAAACTGAAATAGCTAATTTTATAATTTGCAATGAATAAGTAGGTTTTCAAAAATTTAGTATGAAAATATAGATATTAGTTAGAAGATGTGTTATCTATTACTGTAAAACCTAAATTTAAAAAATATGCTAGTCTGTACATCTAACAGAAATTAACATAAGCTTTCTCATAAAAGCAAATAACTGACGAGAATAAAAGTATTTGTATTTCAAAATAATCAAGTCAGTTTTCTTTAGTAGTTACAAAATTCAGAAACAATCTCAATACACCTAGAAGAGACTAAAACTTGCTAACCAAATGGCTCTGAATAGTTTATGCAAAGGTATTTTGGTTCACTGAAAATATTTTACAGTACTCACACTATTTTAAAGAATTTTTCCAATCATACACATTTGCTCTACTATAACACTAGTATAAACATATTGAGGACTCTCTAGGGTAATTGAAATTAGTGCTTGATAGGGCTTTAATTAACAATGAAGAAAACATATATTAACATCTGGCTGCTTTTGATTAATAGCTTATCTAAATTAATTATGAACATTATGATGAAATTAAATAAATATGGTCCAAAATATGAGAAAACTTTCAAAATAGGTGGGAAAAAAGTATTTGTGTTACACTTTATTTTATGTATTTTATTCTAAAAAAAATGAAATTAAAAAAATGTGTGAATTAAAAAATTTAGGTTGAATTATATTGATGTTAATAGTAATGATCTAATGATAGGGTTAGGGTGAGTGTGTATACAAACGCACACATACACACATATATGTTAGATAGTTTGGTGAACTGTGTTACCTTAAAATTGTCAAGAAATAAAATATTGTGTAAATGTTAATGGACATTTTACATATGCAAACATCTGAAACCAAAATGTAATATTAAGTGATCTCACATATTTTTGATCACTATAGATGCAATCACAAGGAATCCACTTAAGACAAGATAAAATATGAAAAAAGTAGATCATTATTATAAATAACAGAAGCCATATGATTATAAATTATAGTCAGTTTTCTTGTGTAACAGCTAAAATTTCTAAACAAGTCATCAAACTATAATTAAATTATGCAACAAGAGGATGGAAATGCAGTTTAATTAAAAAGGTTCTTCTTTTCTGGTACATTTGCTCGTCTCTCCTTGGCCTGTCCCTTGATATTGTGTCTTTTTTTATGAATGTCACATTAGCTGATAGAAATCAGCTAAAATCTAAAGAGAGTGGGAAACTCCTGTCATGTTGTTGAATTACTCTAAATATAACCTGATAATGAATGATGCATTTCAAAATTACATCCATATGTTTATGTCCTGGTCAATACGAGCATCACATAAAATAACAGTTTGATAACTTAGTAGCAGTTTCTTTTTTTAATTTGAATATTTAGAAGTGAGAAATTATAATCATCTCTTAATGACAGTTATTCAAGTAGTTCATTGATCCATTTATTCTAGAAACATATGCTGAACATCCAGGAGCTATATGCTTTATTGAAATCATATTTGAAGCTCATCTATCTCAGAGAAGCTTCTAATACAATTGCAGAGGCAGATTTGAATACAAATAATTATAGAATACAGATTGAAATGAGTTCAAAGGTGAGGAAGTATAAAAAGAGATAGCAGGAAAGAAGAGGAAGTAAAGATATTATTGTAACAGAATAAATTATCTAATGATAAAGAATTTGTTTAACCAAGCAAGAAATGTCAGGGATTTTAATTAAGACAAGTAGCAATCTCTAGTATTAGGTATTTGTCTGAAAGGATTCCATTTTTCCCTCTGGCATCTGAGTGAGAAATTGAAGAAAAGAGGGAGTGTCTATGGATGGTCTTCCCTATCAGTGCCTGTCCTGGGCTGCCAACTGCCTAAGCTCTGAGAGAAGAGTACTTGGAAATGAAGTTGATTCCCTTGTGTCTCCTTCGGTAACCAATAGGAGTAGCCTCAAAGCTGGACTTTTGAGGAAATCATCGCATTGATGTTGACCATTTAGAATGAATGAAGTCTGAAGTGCTGGGTCAGAGTCTTGGGGGTTCGCTCATAAGACAAATGCTAACCTTTTTTTTTTTTTTTTTTTTTTTTTTGGGGGGGGGGGTAGCTCCGGACGCGCAAGCTCAGCGGCCGTGGCTCACGGGCCCAGCCGCTCTGCGGCATGTGGGATCTTCCCGGACCGGGGCACGAACCCATGTCCCCTGCATCGGCAGGTGGACTCTCAACCACTGCACCACCAGGGAAGCCCAATGCTAACCTTTTTGATGACTAATCATGGGGAGCACTGGGGGTAGTCAAGGAGAGGATAGGACAGTTGCAGTAGCAGGACAGACACTCAAGAAATTTAATGCAATATCTGTTATTCAATGAGTAAAGAGTATTTCAAAGTTTTAACAATAAAAACACAGGTTTTCTTGCCATTGGTTGCATATCACTTTGAGGAGGAGTTTCATACCACAAAAGCAAAAGTATTGCTGAAGCCAACTCTCTAGTGTTTATTGAAAATAAATATGAACAGGATTTATCAGGGAATAGACTATACTTATGAAAGTTTTTTGTAATGTCTTTTGACATTTTCATTGCAAAACCTGAAGTTTTTTTAAACTCAAAAATATAATTCTAATCCTTATATGAATTTATGAAACTTGCACCACACACGCCCACACAAGCAAATATAGATTACAAATAAAATTGATATTTTGATCAATAAAGCCCAAATTTGAATAACAGATGAAACCATGTTGCTTTTTTACTATGTTGACATTTGGCTTGCTTCTGTACCTAAACTTCAGAAATGCTCAATTTCAGATAAACTTAACATGTTCATGAATTCCTCAACAATTGACCTCCATCATAGATATTTTATAACATATAACTCTAAAATATCAGTATATTTTGTGAAAGCAGAACAGTGAATAAACCGCCTAAATAGATTCATTATGAAATGTCAAACATCTGTACATTTTAGAAATATAAGCATTATTTTTCCATAGGTTTCTTTTTTCTGGCCATAGCTAAAGATAAGCTATGTATCAATAATGGTGATTTTTAATATATCCCCAAGTTAACATTATTATCTAAAGTAGTTAAGAATATATCTTCTAGAAAAGTACATTTTATTACCAAAATCTACTTCCTTAAATAGGAAATTTCAGTAAATTCTGCCTTCCCTTGATATATTTGTTACAATAGGTCAATTTTTGCTAGTTTTATCCTTAAAAGTGATAATCTGTCATTTCCCAGGATATCTTATTTCACCAATATATAAGGGAGTATAGCAGATACAGTAGAAACTATATTATCATCTGAAAGTTTGTGAAATCCTTTTCAGAATTTCAAGAGATGTGAATGGTCATTCATGAAAAATACGTACAATCACATATTTCATGTGTTTATATACATGAAGTATATACAAGCAATAAACATATTGTCTATGTTATTAAATTGTATTTATTAAAAATATTTATAAAAAGTAAAAATACTGTTACATTAGTGCTTCAAATAAACAGTAATTTTTGTATATAAGTAAAAGAGTGCAATTATTTCTCTTTTATTGTCATTTCAAAGTAAGGCTTAGTTTAACATAGTTATATGCAAGGTAGAGTCACACTTTATTGGAAATATTGGCTACACAATCAAGTTGTCTTTTCCCCTTATTTCAGACCAGGCATTCAATGAGATTTTTTTTGCCCTGTCACTATAGTGAGAGTAATAATAAAAGTTCATTGTTTATATGATATATTTTGTGCAGTGCATAGGCATGAAGTCTCAGAAAATATCCTTCTAATTATTATTTATATTAATTACTTGGGAGATTGTTATAGTGCCAGTTTCTAGGCCCAATACCATGTGATTTCTGATTTGGTAGATCTAATGAAGCATATCTAAGGAACATATTACATTACATTTTGAGAAACAATGGTTTCATGGCATATTAAAAAGCAAAACAGGCAAAAGCATAAAGCTAATGAATTATGAATAAACAGTTTTTCTTTTACTTAAAATTATTTAAATAGCCTTATAATCAGTGAAGAATATAATATGTTCCAATCAAAAGGATTTTATCTTTTAAACTCTTGAGAGAAAATCTCACTTAACTTTTTTCTCTGTAGTTCAGTTAACAAACATGCCTTAAGTATTTTCTGTGCAGCAAGCAGTGGACATACACAAATTGATGTCATTATATCCAACTTACAAGAACTTCAGCTGGAAATAAAAGTGTGAATTTACTTTTTATACTTGATTAGTATAATTTTGATACAAAACCAGGAAAGGAAAATATGAGAAAGGCAAATTAAAGGACAGTTTCACTCATGAATACAAATGCAGAGTATTCTTTAACAGAATATTAACAAAATAAATCCAGCAATTTAAAAAATATGAGTTTTACACCAAATAGAAAAAGCAGTGAAAATAGATGAATTAGATTACACTAAAATTTAAAACTTCTTCATCAAAGAACACTATTTTTTTTTAATTTTTTAATTTAATTTTATTTATTTTTTTTATACAGCAGGTTCTTATTAGTCATCAGTTTTATACACATCAGTGTATACATGTCAATCCCAATCACCCAATTCATCTCACCACCACCAGCCCCCCCTGCTGCTTTACCCCCTTGGTGTCAATATGTTTGTTCTCTACATCTGTGTCTCAATTTCTGCCTTGCAAACTGGTTCATCTGTAACATTTTTCTAGGTTCCACATATATGCATTAATATACAATATTTGTTTTTCTCTTTCTGACTTACTTCACTCTATATGACAGTATCTAGATCCATCTATGTCTCAACAAATGACTCAATTTCATTCCTTTTTATGGCTGAGTAATATTCCATTGTACATATGTGCCACATCTTCTTTATCCATTCACCTGTCGATGGGCATTTAGGTTGCTTCCATTACCTGGTTATTGTAAATAGTGCTGGAATGAACATTGGGGTGCATGTGTCTTTTTGAATTATGGTTTTCTCTGGGTATATGCCCAGTAGTGGGATTGCTGGACCATATGGTAATTCTATTTTTAGTTTTTTAAGGAACCTCCATACTGTTCTCCACAGTGGCTGTATCAATTTACATTCCTACCAACAGTGCAAGAGGGTTCCCCTTCCTCCACACCCTCTCCAGCATTTGTTGTTTGTAGATTTTCTGATGATGCCCATTCTAACTGGTGTGAGGTGATATCTCATTGTAGTTTGATTTGTATTCCTCTAATAATTAATGATGTTGAGCAGCTTTTCATGTGCTTCTTGGACATTTGTATGTCTTTTTTAGAGAAATGTCTAGTTAAGTCTTCTGCCCATTTTTGGATTGGGTTGTTTTTTTTTTTAATATTGACCTGCATGAGATGTTTATATATTTTGGAGATTAATCCTTTGTCTATTGATTCATTTGCAAATATTTTCTCCCATCCTGAGGGTAGTCTTTTCGTCTGATTTATGGTTTCCTTTGATGTGCAATAGCTTTTAAATTTCATTAGGTTCCATTTGTTTATTTTTGTTTTTATTTCCATTACTCTAGGAGGTGGATCAAAAAGATATTTCTGTGATTAATGTCAGAGTGTTCTTCCTATGTTTTCCTCTAAGAGTTTTATAGTGTTGGTTCTTACATTTAGATCTCTAATCCATTTTGAGTTTATTTTTGTGTATGGGTTAGGGAGTGTTCTAATTTCATTCTTTTACATGTAGCTGTCCAGTTTTCCCAGCAACACATATTGAAGAGACTGTCTTTTCTCCACTGTATATCCTTATCTCCTTTGTCACAGATTAATTGACTATAGGTGCATGGGTTTATCTCTGGGCTTTCTATCCTGTTCCATTGATGTATATTTCTGTTTTTGTGCCAGTACAATTTTATCTTGATTACTGTAGCTTTGTAGTATAGTCTGAAATCAGGGAGTCTGACTCCTCCAGCTCTGCTTTTTCTCCCTCAAGATTGCTTTGGCTATTCAGAGTCGTTTGTTTCTGCATACAAATTTTAAGATATTTTGTTCCAGTTCTGTAAAATATGTCATTGGTAATTTGATAGGGATTGCATTGAATGTGCAGATTGTTTTGGGTAGTATAGTCATTTTCAAAAAATTGATTCTTCCAATCCAAGAACATGGTATATCTCTCCTTCTGTTTGTATCATATTTAAATTCTTTCATCAGTGTCTTATAATTTGCTGCATAAAGGTCTTTTGTCACCCTAGGTAGGTTTATTCCTAGGTATTTTATTCTTTTTGTTACAATGGTAAATGGGAGTGTTTCCTTAATTTCTCTTTCATATTTCTCATCATTAGTGTATAGGAATGCAAGTGATTTCTCTGCATTAATTTCATATCTTATTACTTTACCAAATTCATTGATTAGCTCTAGTAGTTTTCTGGTAGCATCTTTAGGATTCTCTATGTATAGTCATCTTCAAACAGTGATAGTTTTAATTCTTCTTTTCCAATTTGTATTCCTTTTATTTTTTTTCTTCTCTGATTGCCATGGCTAGGACTTCCAAAACTATGTTGAGTAATAGTGGTGAGAGTGGACATCCTTGTCTTGTTCTTGATCTTAGAGGAAATGCTTTCTTTTTTTCACCATTGATAATGATGTTTTCTGTGGGTTTGTCATATATGGCCCTTATTATTTTGAGGTAGATTCCCTCTATGCCCACCATCTGGAGAGTTTTTATCATAAATCCATGTTGAGTTTTGTCAAAAGTTTTTCCTGCATCTATTGAGATGATCATGTTTTTCTTCTATAATTTGTTAATATGGTGTATCACATTGATTAATTTGCATATATTGAAGAATCCTGTCATCCCTGGGATAAATCCCACTTAATCATGGTGTATGATCCTTTTAATGTGTTGTTGGATTCTGTTTGCTAGTATTTTGTTGAGGATTTTTGAATCTGTACTCATCAGTGATATTGGTCTGTTTTTTTTTTTTGTTTGTTTTTTTTTTGTAGTATCTTTTTCTGGTTTTGGTATCAGGGTGATCATGGCCTCATAGAATGAGTTTTGGAGTGTTCCTTCCTCTGCAATGTTTTAGAAGAGTTTGAGAAGGATGGGTGTTAGCTCTTCTCTAAATGTTTGGTAGAATTCACCTGTGAAGCCATCTGGTGCTGGACTTTTTTTTTGTTGGAAGATTTTCAATCACAGTTTCAATTTCATTCCTTGTGATTGGTCTGTTCATATGTTCTATTTCTTCCTGGTTCAGTCTTGGAAGGTTATACCTTTCTAAGAATTTGTCCATTTCTTCCAGGTTGTGCCTTTTATTGGCCTAGAGTTGCTTGTAGTAGTTTCATAGGATGCTTTGTATTTCTGTAGTGTCTGTTGTAACTTCTCCTTTTTCATGTTGAATTTTATTGATTTGAGTCCTCTCCCTGTTTTTCTTGATGAGTCTGGCTAATGGCTTAGCAATTTTGTTTATCTTCTAAAAGAACCAGCTTTCCATTTTATTGATCTTTGCAATTGTTTTCTTTGTTTCTATTTCATTTATTTCTGCTGTGGTCTTTATGAATTCTTTCCTTCTGCTAACTTTGGGTTTTGTTTGCTCTTCTTTAGTTCCTTTAGGTGTAAGTTTAGATTGTTTATTTGAGATTTTTCTTGTTTCTTGAGGTAGGCTTGTATAGCTATAAACTTCACTCTTAGAACTGCTTTTGCTGCATCCCATAGGTTTTGGATCATTGTGTTTTCATTGTCATTTGTCTATAGGTATTTTGTGATTTCCTCTTTAAATTCTTCAGTGACCTCTTGGTTATTTAATAACATATTATTTAGCCTCTGTGTGTTTGTGTTTTTTACATTTTCTTCCATGTAATTCATTTCTAATCTCATATTGTTGTGGTCAGAAAAGATGCTTGATATGATTTCAATTTTCTTTAATTTACTAAGGCTTGATTTGTGACCCAAGATGTGATCTATCCTGGAGAATGTTCTGTGTACACTTGAGAAGAATATGTAACATGCTGCTTTTGGATGGAATGTCCTACAAATATCAATTAAATCTATCTGGTCTATTGTGTCATTTAAAACTTCTCTTTACTTATTTATTTTCATTTTGGATGATCTGTCCATTGGTGTAAGTGAGGTGTTTAAATCCCCCACTCTTAATGTGTTACTGTTGAATTCCTCTTTTAGAGCTGTTAGCAGTTGCCTTCTGTACTGAGGTGCTCCTATGTTGGGTGTGTATATATTTATAATTGTTATATCTTCTTCTTGGATTGATCCCTTAGTCGTTATGTAGTGTCCTTGCTTGTCTCTTGTAACATTCTTTATTTTAAAGTCTATTTTATCTGATATGAGTATTGCTACTCCAGCTTTCTTTTGATTTCCATTTGCGTGGAATATCTTTTTCCATCCCCTCACTTTCAGTCTGTATGTGTCCCTAGGTCTGAAGTGGCTCTCTTGTAGACAGCATATATATGGGACTTGTTTTTGTCTCCATTCAGCAAGCCTGTGTCTTTTGGTTGGAGCATTTATTCCAATCACATTTAAGGTAATTATCAATATGTATGTTCCTATGACCACTTTTTAAATTGTTTTTGGTTTGTTTTTGTAGGTCCTTTTCTTCTTTTGTGTTTCCTACTTAGAAAAGTTCCTTTAGCATTTGTTGTAGAGCTGGTTTGATGGTGCTGAATTCTGTTAGTTTTCGCTTGTCTGTAAAGCTTTGATTTCTCCATCGAATCTGAATGAGATCCTTTCTGCGTAGAGTAATCTTGGTCGTAGGTTCTTCACTTTCATCACTTTAAGTATATCATGTCACTGCCTTCTGGCTTGTAGAGTTTCTGCTGAGAAATCAGCCGTTAACCTTACGGGAGTTCCCTTGTAGATTATTTGTCATTTTTCCCTTGTTGCTTTCAATAATTTTTCTTTGTTTTTAATTTTTGCCAAGTTGATTATTATGTGTCTTGGCATGTTTCTCATTGGGTTTATCCTGTATGGGACTCTCTGCACTTCCTGGACTTTGGTGCCTATTTACTTTCCCATGTTAGTGAAGTTTTCAACTATATTCCTTCAAATATTTTCTCGGGTCCTTCCTCTCTCTCTTCTCCTTCTGGGAAGGCTCTAATGAGAATGTTGTTGCATTTACATTGTCCCAGAGGTCTCTTAGGCTGTCTTAATTTCTTTTCATTCTTTTTTCTTTATTCTGTTCTGAGGCAGTGAATTCCACCATTCTGTCCTCCAGATCACTTGTCCGTTCTTCTGCTTCAGTTATTCTGCTATTGATTCCTTCTAGTGTAGTTTTCATTTCAGTTATTGTATTGTTCATCTCTGTTTGTTTGTTCTTTAATTCTTCTAGGTCTTTGTTAAACATTTCTTGCATCTTCTCGATCTTTGCCTCCATTCTTTTTCCAAGGCCCTGGATCATCTTTACTATCATTATTCTGAATTCTTTTTCTAAAAGGTTTCCTATCTCCACTTCATTCAGTTGTTTTTCTGAGTTTTTATCTTGTTCCTTTGTCTGGTACTTAGCCCTCTACCTTTTCCTCTTGTCTATCTTTCTGTGAATGTGGTTTTTGTTCCACAGGCTGCAGGTTTGTAGTTCTTCTTCACTTTGTGTCTTTTTAATATGTTATCTATCCTTAATGGAGCGAAGAAAAAAATGCATGATTAATGCCACCTGATAAATAAGAAAACCCTAAAAAGAAGGCTGTACCTGTAAAGCGATATCACTTATATCCTTAAAAATTTACCCATGTAAAATGTAAGCTTTCTAAAAAGTTTTATTTATTTATTTAATTTATTTTTGGCTGTGTTGGGTCTTTTTTGCTGTGTGCAAGCATTCCCCAGTTGTGGCGACTGGGTGCCACTCTTCACTGCACTGCGCAGGCCTCTCTTGTTGCAGAGCATGGCTTCTAGGTGCATGGGCCTCAGCAGTTGTGGCGCATGGGCTTAGTTGCTCCACAGCATGTGGTATCCTCCTGGACCAGGGCTCAAACCTATGTCCCCTGCATTGGCAGGTGAACTGTCAACAACTGCAACACCAGGGAATCCTAGAAAAATGTAAACATTTTAAAACTATAAAAGATAATATGAGACAACCATAGATTCACTGCTCATACTTTAACAAAAGTTAACTATTTTGCCAAAGTTGAAGAATGAGTAAGAGTTCACTAGGTATACAAAGAAAGGAAGGACAACTTACGAATGGCCCTGATGATTCACTGGTTTGTATAACACTCTTGCTCTGAGTAAAGATAGAAACTGTGACTTGTTTACAATCTATAAAACATAGCAACAGTGAAGAGATGTCACTCCCTTGAGTACATTGTATCGTATAAGAGTCCATCACAGCAGACTAACAGAGAAACTCTTCTGTTGGCCTAGGAGAAGCAAGCTGCTATGCCCACTCTTTCTCTTTGGGAGTGTAATGGGAAATCAACTTAGAAGTCAGTGTACCATTCTTTCAGGAGTCTTTTAATGACCAAAAATATGTTGACATATTGTGTCATAATATTATAAATAATGAATAACAATGAATGCTTCTTGCATAACTTTTTTTATTTTTATCATCACTTTGACACTATATTTATTGTGAATCTATGAATATGTGTTAAAATCAAGGCTGGAGAAGAAATAAAACAATGGCAACAGAAATAACAAAATGAGTGTACAATCCTATAGGTCTTGCATCACATGATGTTCCTTCTATACAGAGTATTCTTCCCCTGATCCCAAATGGCAGATTTACATTATTCATTCTTACAAAACATATATCTTTTACTTTTTACTCAAAATTTCCTTAAATCTCTTCTTCTAGAGTAACTGTGGCTCTTACCATCTCTTATTCTTTCATCATGATGTACTCTTAACAGTATCTGAGTTGTACTGAGTTGTGAATTTCCATAAGAATGTAAATTCCACAGGAGTAAAGACTGCATTTTTCATCATTGCTGTCCCAGCAGTCCCTTAGACATGGTGGTCATTTAGGAATATTAGTTGAATGAATTAAAACCATAAAAATATTGCTAAATTTCACATGATTCTTGGGATAGCTGTCTTATAAGTAGCAATGATAGGAAAACCTCACATGAATGTCCTAAAAGCCAAATATAATTTAAATTGCTAAAGGAAAAAGTCTACTTGTGATAGAATATAATTCTGACATAAAAATGAAGAAATCTAAGTTTTTTCAACATACTAAATGTGAAAGAAAATATAAAGATAAATTACTTTGTGCCTGCTAAAACCTTCAATTTCATAATTTAGAATGCTCTTTAGAGCCTTTAAAAATTCATTTTTTATCTCCTATCTGCTGATATAGAAACAAACATGTATATAACTAGTATATTAAATATATTTGTATTACACTATAACTGTTATATCAATTTATGCATGTTATATTAGCTGTATTTATGACTATTAAATATCACTAGAAGTAATTTACTCAATTATTTCATATAAATGGAAAATAACACTTTATGATTGTGAAAGAGAGATTTGGTGATTACTCTGAAATATCATTGGACATGGAACTAATCCATTTAAAAGGTCATCATACTAAACTAAACTATCTTGAAATGATTAAATTTTGATTATATCTGATTGTTTTTATGTGTGTGAACACAGGAATAAAATTATTAAAATATAGTATTTTTTCTTTATGACAAACTTCCAATTATGTATCTAGTTTCCTTGAATACTTCCTTGTGTGAAGCTGTCTCTCCAGACTCAATAAAAATGTCCATAATAATAAAGGAATTGAGTTATATGAAAGCAACAAAAGGTGTCATCAGATAATAAATATTTTGTTAGTATGTTCTGATGTTTAAATAATTAACAAATAAAATATAATTATATTTCTTTCTGTTTAATTTGTAATGATTTGACCTTCTCTGGGTATCCATAATCACCAAGAAATCAAGAAGCAAGATTGAGATCTAATATATTGAAAGAAAAAACTTTACATTATGCAATAACATTTTAACTTAAGCATGTGGTTGAATGTCTATATTTACTGATTGTATGACTGCATAGTTAGTAGAAATACTAGATTCAGTCAGGTTAGTTTGAAGTATGAAATAACCAAAAGTCAATGATTCTACTTCTCATTTTGTTGTCTAATTATAAAACATTATATAAAATATTAGACATTGTATACTACTAATATATAATATTATAATAAATTGGAGAAGTAAATGACAGGCAGTTTTCATGTGTAATTCTTTACAATATTATTTATTATTACTCTCCTACAGTTTTATAAGAAAATTATTTTCCTAAATTAGGCAGTAAAACTCTTAATACCTCCATTCTCTGTTAAATATTTTTATTATTTTACTGTCAAATCATTGAAATGAATTTTTAAATTAGATTTGATAGTTAAATTGTAGGTCAATATTCTTCATATGAGTAATTTTGACATCTTTGTTTTGGTTATTTCAAGATATAGCTCATTAGTTCCCAATGCACTCAAACTTCATGAATGAGTCTGCATGAGTTCAGCTGTAACTTTTATCAGCTTTGTTCTTGTCCATGCCATATTGAAAATATCTCCCAGCCACCCAAATCATAAATAAATGATGGCTAACAGATTTAATTTGCCTTGAGATTTCCAACAAAGGGTAAAAGACATGTGTATCAGCTGGGTTCTATAGAACCAGTAGGATAGAAAGATAAAAATTGGCATACAGAATTTTAAGTTCTGGCTGGGCAGTGGGCAAATCTATAGAGCAAACAAAGAGACTGGATATTCTAGGGCAAGAGTTAAAGCTGCAGCTAATAAACAGATTTCTTCTTCCTCAGAGAAACTTCAGTTTTTGCTCTAAAGATCTTTCAAATGACTGGACGAGGCCCACTCACATTTTCATGGATAATCCCTTTTATCTAAAATCAACTAATTTTAGATAATAATCACATTTACAAAATGCCTTCACAGCGACACTTAGGTTAGTGCTTAATTGAATACCTAGGTACTATAACCTAGGCAAGTTGATATATAAAACTAAGCATAATAATATATGAAAGAAAAACAGAAAAAAATATTTTTCTATGCACATATAGGATAAATAATTGGCTACCTATTTAGCATGTATTGGAGGAAAATTTTAGTGCAATCACCACATTTTTATTGCTTCAAAAATGTAAAACTAATTAGATTAATTTCCGTAAGGATAGTTTCACATTTTGCCATTATTAATATACATAGATTTTTTAAAACTTCAACTCAGTCATGTGTAATGTATAAATATAAATGATATATTTGCACTGTGAGCTTTTAGTTCTACATTTTTCAAAACAAGCATTCATATTTCCAGTGAAATTAAGATGAAATAACTTGATGTGTTATTTTATGTTTGTGAAGAACAGTGAAACAAGATGGTATATTAGGGATGTTAAAAATTATGTAACACTTTTGAGATATACCTCTGTTAATGATGGGATGATAAAAAGGAACAGTATTTATCTACGTTGGTTGCAATAATACCAGTATTATTACTTTCAGAGTAGATGGATTAATTGTTTAAAGTTCAGAAACAGATTAAAGTGTTTTTAAAATTATTTTTTGAATAGGTTAGCCTTTGGAAACATTCCAGCTTACAAAATCAAATCATTAAAATTATCACCCAAAGCACTGAGAAATATTACTTTCTCATGCAGGCAAATAATTTATGAAACAAATGTTTGAAAATAAGATTGATTTTAACTTTCAATTACTCAGTAAGTTATTGAAATTTTTTATAGATTATATACCAGTTAATTTTTGAACCATTAGTTATCAGAAAGCATTTCAAGTAAAGTTAAACTGTCATAGCTCCAACAGAAACAAATGAAAACAACAAAAACCATTGCTATTTTGTTACTTATGATACGTGAATCAGATTGCATAGGACAGGAATTTGGGGAAAAAAGGTTATTTTGAAACTTATGGATCATATATGAAATATAATACTTCCAGTAACAAAACATCTTGCAATTAAAAAATAAATCAAGTTTGTCTATGCAGGAAAAATAAACAAAAATACCTTTAAATGTTAGGGTGTATTCAGCTTTCTAAATGATAATACTTAGGATTAACTTCAAGATGTCAAAACATGAACAGCTGCAAGAACCAAAGATTATCACACCCCTTCTGGGTCTGGCTGACACCAAGAAGTCTGCAATAAGCAGTCGCACCCCCTCTCCTTTTGTTATAAAAGAGCCTGAATTCTCAGTCAGGTAAGATGGTTCTTTGGGACACTAGTCCACCATCTTCTTGGCCATTGGTTTTCCAAATAAAGTCACTATTCCTTGCCCCAACATCTCATCTCTTGGTTTATTAGTCTGCTGTTGGATTAGCAGTACAATCTTGTCAGGTAACAGTTCTGAGGAGTTATTCCTGGGAGGCGTCCTTTCCATTTCTGGCAACATGGGCATGAATACACACTCTCTTTAATAATTTAATTACTCCAGACTATATTCAGGGTACAGACAAATTAATAGTTTATAAACCTTCATTTTAAGTAACATACATCAGGACACTTTGATTTTGTTCTTGAAGATAATATTGCTGCTCATTATTTAACCTAAAAGATTTCCTTTTAATTTTATTTTAAAAGAAGTTTTGTTTTGCCACTCATACAACTGATAAAGAAAAGTTCTACAGTGTATTCATTTCGGCCAAAGAACAGTAACATAGAATGAGTCTAATGTTCATTGAAGGTGACTGGGATGGAGTTTTAAGGAAATAAAAAATGTATCCTTTTATATATAGCTCTATTTCTTCCCCTGGTGACAACTACACAGTGTAACCATAAATTGCAATCCATCACTTCTTCATTGCATAAGTAAAAAGCTGTGAGAATGTTCATTCAGTTGGGAAATCAAATTGACTTCACAACACCATAGTGAAATAGTGGGAAATGCTACATACTTGGTGTTTTGAAAATGTATTTAAATTTATGTATACATTTTCAGAAATATCCATCTCATTTCTCTACACATTTAATGAAAGCAATTTACTTCAATATAAATCATTTTTCTGTCATTCTGATATTCTCAGGAAATAGTTCAAATTTAATTGATGTACTAATATGGGAAACTGAGGCATCTTGAGATCAACACTTGAGTTCAATTTTGCTTCTGCCATTTATTGTCATTTTTTTGGTAATGTATAGGAAAACAAATAACTTTCTGCCATCCTACCTTATTCTGTCCTGTTCAAATACACTTAAGCAGAAATCTATTTGAGAAAAGTCTAGGTTCCATCTTCATGTATGCTTTTATTTGTTAAGAATCTAGAACATAAAATCACCCACATAAAGCTTAAACAGTTTAGTTAACATATGTGAAAATAAACTTCTAATGCTTTTATTTAAAATCTACAGCACATACTCTTTTTCATGTCTGTCAAGAGCAGGACAATTCTCTCTGTTTTTCAGAAAAAAAAAAAAAACATATATGACAATAATCCTTGACTTCTCTCACACTCCACATGCTATTATTCAGGAAACTGTATTGACTGTACCTTCAAAATATATCCAGAATCCAACCTCTTCCCACCACTTTATGGATAGTCATGTATGTTCATCACTGCATTTTTTTAGAATCTGAAAGATATTAAGATGAACAAAATCTTAAGTTAGGTAGTAGTGGGGCTCTGGATTTAAAAACAAGAGGTCTTGCAAGGGTGGGGTGCAAGAGTAAAGTATAATTTATATGATTATTCAGAAAATAAAGGGGATTCTCAAACATAAAATTTATTATTTATTTTTGTTATTGGTATAACTTTAACTACAATGTAAAGTAAGATATAAAGTATTGGTGTATTTTAAGTAATAAGACAGATGAAACTCAGAAAGAACTCTTCACATTTATATAAACACCTGACTAATTGACATTTGCTATGTGCTTAGTGTATATTAGTAGATAAATTTTTAATGAAATTTTTGTTAAACATCTATTGAATATATAAACATGCACTAATATTGGCACTAAGGTGCTTTCACATAATGCATCTTCTGATAATTGCAAAATCCCTGTGAGTATCCATTCTCTTTATTGTCCATAAAGAGGTTAACTTTTCTGCACGTACACATAATCGTCCATATGAAGGTTTGGCACAATTTTCTGGTGAAGGGCCAGATGGTACATATTTTTACTTTGCTAGCCATGCAGTCTTTGCAACTACACAACTCTGGCATTGTAGAGAGAAAGTACTCACAGAAAATAAATGTATATGAATGGGTGGGTCAGTGTTCCAAGGAAACTTTACTAAAATAAGTGGTAGGCCAAATTTGGCCCATAGGTCCTAGTGGACTGACTGTTCTATACTCTAAAGGCTATGGCAATTCCAGTTATGCAGAAAGTGCCCCCCCAAACTTTATCACATTATATAATAAGTAATATTTACATTAGTTTAGTGGATGCATATAGTTTTACAAACCTGGAAGGAATTAGTTGTTTTTTTAAATCAAGTTACAATTAATTTTTAATTAAATCAATAAGTATGAAAAAATACAAAATTTTTATATCAGCCTTCTGATACATATAAAATAATGTATATTATAAACATCTTTATACATAAGATTAATTGATGAAACTGAGCTTATGGTCCTTTAAATGTATTTCAATAGACATAAACATGCAATAGGTTTATCAAAGAATCTATAAGTTGACCTATTTGCTGTAATTCAGAAAAGCAAACAGATATGCTAAATGATCAGATGAGTTTCTTCCATTGCATGTGTGGTTTAGAGGAAATATGATACATTTTCATATGCTATGTTCAAGCCACAACTTTGTTCTACTTTTAAATACTAAGTAGAAAAATATATAATTTTCTTGAAAATGGAAATTGATGGAGGTATTTAAATATTATTTTTCAATATATAATATTTGCAAATCACTCTATACTCTTGAATAGCTGTGTGTATTTAATATGTGCTTATTTATGTGTTTAGTATGTTCTAACCAGGGGCTTGTATTTATGACAGCTATGTAGTTTTGATTATTAAGATTGTTATAAGCACCACATGTTGAAATGTAGAAAACAGGCAGTTAAATTCAAAGGGTTATGGGTAGTGAAAAATAAGCCAGCTGTTCATAAACCCTTGTGGCTATGGATTAGTTACGTGTATTTCAGTCCTTTACTTTTGGTATACTTTTGAAATATACTGTATATGATTTGTATTGAAAATCTTGAGTGTTAGATTGATTTTATTCAAAGATTACAGTTCATCCAACTTCAAAATTGTTATCTTGGATATCTAAAATTGCTTGCTAAGTTCTAAGAACAAGCTGTATATTCCCAGATCAGACACTGTCTCCTGCATATTATTCAACAACAAAATTGGATAGAATATTAATAAATTGTTTCAGAGTAAACATTTCTATGTACAATACAGATTTATAACATATTTAATTGTTAAAAACCTTAACCTCTAACAGTTGTTTTCTAATTTGACCTTTAAATTTCTTAAGCTTAATAAAGTTTATGACACTGAAATTTCTTAGTAATTAATTTCATAGCAAGTATTCATTAATTAACATAATGCTACATCAGTAATTTAGATTCCAACTTTGATTTAAATTTGAATGTGGTTGAAAGATGAGATTTTAAGAATTTCTTAATATAGTTTTATTTTAAAAAGGTCAGACAAAGGGAAACTTGTTACCCTCAAATTTTTCAATGTTTTGTCTAAAGTTTGCAGGATAAATATTCCCAACTCTTTTCATTAGAAACATAAGCAATGATGCTATTTCTGCTGGTTAAAGACAGATGCACAATACAGTTGATGTAAACATAGAGGTGAAGAAGGGAGAGCAATATTAATGTTCTCTTTATGCCAAGTTGTGTAAGGGAAATACAAGAATAGCAAATGAAAGGAATGAGGGAAGAAAATTGCCATGTAAGGTACTTTTCAGATTGTAGATGCTATATTTCTTATTTTTCTTTCTTTTTGTGAACTAATTATTATTATGTATTGTTTAATATTTATGAACTGAATTATGTACCCCCCAAATTAATATGTTATAGCCCTAAACCTTCCATATGCCTGTGTTTGGAGATAGATCCTTTAAAGTGGTAATTAAGATTAAATGAAATCAAAACAGTAGGACCCTATTCCAATAGGACTGGTGTTCTTCTAAGAAGAGGAAGACATACCAACAAGTGCACAACAAGAAACGGTCATTTGAGGATAGAGTGAGAAAATAGCTGTCTACAAGCCAAGGAGAGAGGCCTTAGGAGAAACCAAACTTGCTGACACTTTGATGTTGGACTTCATGCCTCCAGAACTGTGAGAAAATAAATTTCTGTTGTTTAGGCCACTCAGTTTGTGGTTTGTTGTGGCAGCCCTGATAAACTAATACAATTGGTGGATAACATACAAATGGAAAAGTAAGTTTTGCTTGATTAATTTTCATATAGAACTTAATCCATGAAACACTCCACACATTAAGATATATAAGTTTACCATAACCTCCAGAAACTCCATCAGACCTCCTTCCACTTACTACATCACCAAAAGTAACCATTTGTATGCCTATTCTTGAAATATCCAAGTCATATATATGTGTGTATATATATATATCAATATATGTGTGTATGTGTGTGTACTCCATATATATATATGGAATCAGTATACAATAAGTGCTATTTTATCTCGAACTTATTAACTCAACATTAAGCTTCTGAAATTCATTTGATTTCTTGTTCATATTTACAGCTTACTCATTCTCACTGCTTTGTATCATCTGTTAGATGAATATAAATGCATACATTTGTTCATTTTACTGTTGATGAGCATTTGTGTAGTTTCCAGTTTGGGACTATTGCAAATAGTACTTCTATGAATATTCTTATATATCCTTAGAGGAACATATGCACACATTTATATCAGGTATATAACTGGAATTAAAATTACTGGGTTCATATATTGACAGTTAGGTGATGCTTCCTTGTCTTCCATATTGCTTCTACCAATTTGTACTCCCTGTAACATCATATGAGAGCTCCCATGTTCCACACACCTGCCTGAACTTAGCATAGTCAAGACTTTTGATCTTTGCTATTCTGTGATTTTAATTTGCATTTTCTATAACCACTGAAGTTGAGAATCTTTTCTTATGTTTATTGATATGTTTCTTTTAAATGGGTTGAAAAAATTTCATCCACTAAAGCTCTGATACAGACCTTCTTTTGACTAGAATTATGGCAATACTGCCTCATTTGTGGCCATGAACAAAGCTGGAAGAGGAGACAGAGGTGGGAGGAATATAGTCATGTTATGTCAGAGTTTTACTGTAATGTTATTCTATTTCTTCTTAGGTCTTTTTCTGGTCCCACTAGCTTACATTTATTAGAGATGATATTAGGTTTGCTTACAGAGAAAGCACACCCATTACATATAATGAGTTTTGGAATATGGGAATGAGCCATACATATATTTAATCTCTTCCATATAATTTTCTTCTATATATATTTGTCCTCACTGTATTTTAGATCTTATATTGCTGCGTCCACATAAGTGATTTCTAAGTCTTCCAGGTCATCATGCTACTAATATGCATAACCTTTATTGTATCAGTGTTTACATCAATGTTGAAGGATAATGTGGGAGGCAAGAGCAATGTCTATTAATTTAAAATTATGATTGTGTAATAAAAGGCAAAATTAAATATCCCATTGATGAATCTGAAATACTTCATAAAATCAAGCTTCTCTTCTTTAGAGATATTTTTTATTTCATATCTTCATCATCTCATCTTGATTGGAATCATTTCCTTTCCAATAGATCTACCCTGAGTGTCTCTTCACCAGCAGGGTCTATCACATTTGATACGTGAGATCTTTTCTATGAAGAGCAAAATTTTTCACATTTTCCCTCATCTCTCTGTTGTCCAACGGAATCTTCTTAGCTCCATACTTCCTCTGTAACTTCAGCTTATGAAATCCACATTTTGCCTGACACCATCTCCAGTCATGTCTTTGACATTGTGGAACTCCCTTTTCTATTTTTAATGCATCTTTAATTTCTCTTAATTTGATTTAGTGGCACCTGGTTTTCTCATTGGTTTTCCTTCTACAGCTCTGACTTCTTTATTTTCAGTATTGGACATTACCCAAGATTATATTTCGTGTTTCTTTCTTTTCTGTACCTGCAAGCTGTCTCTTGACTCTCTCATCTGTTTTACAAATATAAATATTCCATCTATGTAAGAATATAAAAGTGGCTTCCAATTCAGGTTCTGACCTATACAGGTTCACATCTTTAGTTCGTGTGAAATGAAGCACTTTGTCAAATATATGGACGATGGAAACTGTCCATAGCACTAAGGTCATATCTAGCCATGGCATATAAAGCACACGAATTTGTAGGTCAATTACACTTGTAATAGTTATAAGCGTAAGAATTTAAAGCCAAATATGCTGATGTCTTTTGCCACCTGACTCATTCAAAGAAAGTTAAGCTCCACAACTAAATTCCATGTTTCTCATTTGTGAAAATGGAGAAAATCATACTTAGTATAGTGTGATGGTATAATATAAACATGTGTTATTGTTAACGTCTCAGAGTGGGAGCAGCAAATTCCTGAAAGTCAGGCTACAAGCACCATAAAAATACTTATTTTCTTTCTCTCTCCACCAACTTCAAAAATGCAAAAAACACATCTGAGGGCTGCCTTGTAGTCCGGTGAGAAGTTGGAAATAAATGGCCTTCACTTTCCCTAGGTCTTACGGAATTTATTGTTTAAAAAATGCAAGGACTAGGGGCTGGACTGTTAGGTATATTGCAGAATGAATGCAAAAGTTATCTTACATGCAGGCTGTGGGTCTGATTTGAGACACATTATAAGAATTACAGCATTATGTCTTTCAGTATGCATTGTCCCAAGGACATTGTGGTTTTAATACATTTCTGAATACCTAGTTGAAGATTTATGTTTCTTTCTCATCATTTAATTTGAACTGATTTGAATCTTACAGCTTTTAAATTTGAATGCATCATATTTATAGAATTGTTATATTATGACAAATGATCTAGAAACTGTAAAACATCTTTTTTCTCTTTAAAAAATTCTGTAGCTTAACTCTGACACATTTCATGATTGCTTGCCTAAAAATCTTTTTATTTTTAGGTATTATAAGTATTGTGCTAAATTACAAAATTTTAAATCAAAAGGGATATAATAAAATGCATTTTATTCTTTATACACTTAATCTGTTGCTTTGGAAAAGAAGCATTCATTTTAATAAGCTAGCCTCCTAACTTGGAAGAAATGTTAACCATTTGAAGCTTGTTTTTTTGGGGGTTGGGGTTTTTTGTTTGTTTTGTTTATTTTTTTTGCTTTAATTTTGAAAGTCTCTCCCATATTCATGCTAAGATTGCAATCTCCTAAGTTAGCCAGGGGCCTAAACTAGCAGTTCTTGAAGAAGATGGATGTTTATCTTGTCTGGGATGCACTTAATATGGCAGCAGTGCAGGCAGTATAAGTGACCTCTCTCTGGGTGGAAGGTACAAGTGTATACATAGATTAATGTACTTCTCTAGAGAGTGATCATGGGGCAGATTCTTATTAGTCAATTTATTAACTTGATTAATGATGACTAATCATATTGCATTTTGAAGAGCTCTCTAAGTTATTAATTTGAGCCAAAGAAAACAGGAAAGCCAATTCACCTCAGTTACTGAAATTGTGTGCATAAAATTAGACACTTCTCATTGCCATGCATATGTACCAGCAAAGCATGGAAAAATAATATAAACTTTTTACTGTTGTGGTATACCTGGGTGCAAGTACAGATAAGCCTTTGATATTTAGGATGCATGGAATCTGTACTTAATTGATGGAAAATAAACTTCTTCCAAAAATATATTTTACAAAGTGATTGTAAAGGTGCTTGCTGAATGCAAAACAGATTTAGTAGATAATCTGGATTTTGTTGACTTTAGAAACAGTGTGAGTTACACAGGAATTATTCTAGCAGCACTAGATTTTAACATTATATTCTCTTGTGAATATATCTGTTGATATTGATATAGAAGTTTTTATTTTATGCAGGAGAGGTTAGATGTAAAAAGCTATGCTTGATTTGAAGCGTAGTTATTTTTGCTGATAAGTACTTGCATAGAAAAACATGAGATGTATAAGATATAGATGCTTTAAGTATAAAATTCTTCAAAAATAATATTTTTTTTTGTTAAATTTCTAACAAATTATGAGGTAAACCATTGTATTTCCAGAATGGTTTGTAGGTGTGGAATTAGGGCCAGTATCTACAGAGAAATTGTTTTAAATCTGTGTTTTCATAGAGTTCATATTGCTTTACTACTTAAGAGATTCAGAAAAAATATCTCATTTTTAAAGTATACGATTACCTGAAGAATTAAGGCAATGTAGGAAACTAACAGAATAATATTTAAAAATCAGCCTAATTCTAATGCTCAGAAATAACAATAGATGACATTAACTCAACCAGGTATATTTTTATATATTTATTCAGATTGACTAGCAGAAATATTTTATAAAAATAAAATCATATTTTATATGCTATATTTACTTTAAAAAATGATAGACAGAGAAGAGAGTTGGTGGAAGACAGCCTCAGCATTTTGAATGCATGCTTGCTGCCCTTCCTTGCCTACTGCAATTCTGAATCCTAGCATCACTTTGGATATGTCATCATGATGTGAACAAAGTCTTGGGCTCAGCTCTAGACAGGAAGGAGACAGTTGTCACCTGAAGACAAAACCAAGTGACCAGCTATGGAAAATCCTGAAGCAAGAATAAGGCAGCATTTTCTGTAGATGTTCAGGCCTTCAGACATATCAAAAAGAACGACTCTGGCCTGAGTGAATATCTGGAAGGACCTGCTGACATCTGTATCCCAGTGACTGAAAAGCTGAGGACCAGTGTTATTCTTTCTACTCCTTCAGCTATTGCCAATGGGACTTTGCAGGTGAGGCGAAAAAGGAACAAAGGCAACCATTTTCACTACTTTTCACAATTCCCAAAATATCAGTTCTAATGTGTGAACATGTTTAGACATGTATTGTGATGCACATTTATGAGAGTTTATATAGGACATATATTTGGAAGTCAGTTACAGATTCTTGGAGGGAACAAGATGGTAGAGTAGAAGGATTGGAAACTCACCTTCCCCCATAAACATATCAAAAATTCATCCACATGTGGAACAATTATCACTGAAAACTAATTAGACACTGACATAAATACTCTTGTATGACCAAGGTTGTAGGAAAGATCCACATAGAATCAGGTAGGAAGAGAAATGATCAGGTCAGGCCCTGACACCCTGGGAAGGGACTCTATTGGGCACCCCAGTCCTGGGCCCTGACACAGGGAAGACAAGTCTTTGCTGTTTGGAGGGCCAATGGGACTAACAAGAGGTTGTGGGAAGCCTGGACTCCACTCATGAGGCACATTCACTTGTTTGTTTGCTCCTGAGGCAGGGTGGATTGAAAAGAGCAGGAGTGGCTGGTTAGTTTCCCATGACCAACGTGGTGTGCATATTAGCCTGTGCCAAATAAACACTCCATCCCTGCTTGGGAGCTTGGCCCCGAGACAGATGAGACTCACATGACTCAGACTCAAATCAGCATCTGACCAAGGCACGGACAGCCATTGCTGGAACTTACACAGGCAGCTCATCAGAAGAAAGCCTATTTCTGTCTGCAGCCAGATCACCACAATTTGCACCTCAGCACATGCTGAGAGACCACCCAAGACCTGCCTGCCTTGCAGCACTGCTCCACACTAGGATTGGGCGTACAGCCCAGCTTCGAGAGACAGAGTAGACTTTGGCTGAAGATGGTGACTGAACAAGGTGGAGGCAGTCATTTTTAGTGCTTTCACAAGGAGAACATCCGAAGAAATCTGGATCTCTGACCCTGGGTTGATGACAACAGCCCATAATCTGACAAATATTGTGTACCCATGCCAACCCCTCTTGCTCTAGCACTGCTCCCCTCTGGAGTGGGGGTAGAAGTGCTGGGACGAGGAAATGCACACATTTAAAGGAAATAAAGCCAGCTTGGTCCCAAATCTCAGGGCTTTTGCTCCAGTAACTTGAGACCTGGACCCTGTTCCCAGTAGGGTGTGGTGACAGTGACTGAGTAGAGGGAAAACCCTGGATCACATCTAACTCTTGACTTAGACCCCGCTTCTCCAGCTCCACCTCCTACCAAGGTGATAACTAAAGCACGCTCTGAGGAAAGACATGAGTTGTTTTCACATCAAATCTAGCTCTTCCACCAAGGCACTGGGCACATGCAAGCTGTACAGGGACACTTTCACTTAAGGACACCTGGTCAAGACTACATTAGGTAACTGTTTCACTTAATTTCATAGAGAAAGGGAAAGCTAAGCAAAATTAGAAGACAGAAGAATTTGTCTCAATTGAAGGAGCAATAGAAAACTCCTGAAAAACAACTAATGAAAAAGAAATAAACAATTTACCAGATAAAGAATTCAAAGCATTAGTAATAGAATGTTAACTGAATTAAAGAAAAAAACAAACAAACAAACAAAAAACACTGGAAGAATTTTAACAAGGAAAATATAAAACAAAACAACCCAGAACTGAAGAAAAAAATAACTGAAAATGAAAAACACATTAGATGGAATTAAGAGTAGAACACATGATACAGAAAAACACATAAGTGGTCTGGAAGATAAAATAATGTAAATCACCAAATCAGAATAGCAAAAAGCAAAACAAATTAAAAAACATGAAAACATTTAAAGGATATTTGGGATAACAAGCATACCAACGTTCATATTATAGAGGCCTGAGAAGAAGAATAAAAGAGAAAGAAGGTGGTAGAAAATGTATTTAATGAAATTATGACTAAAAACTTCCCAAATCTGAAGAAGGAAGCAGATATCCAGGTACAGGAGTAGGAAAGGTTCTCAAACAAGATGAACCAAAACAGACCCACTGCAAGACATATAATTAAGAAAGCCAAAATTTGAGGAAAAAGAAAGAATTCTAAAGACAGCAAGAGAAAAATAGAGTCATATACAGGGAACCCCCACAAGGTTATCAGCTGATTTTTCTGCAGAAACTCTGCAGGCCATAATGGAGTGTCATGATATATTTAAATTTCTGAATGGGTAAAAACTGCAATCTAAGATACTCTAAGCAGCAAGATTATCATTTAGAATAGATGGAGAGATAAAGAATTTCTCAGACAGACAAAAACTAAAAGAATCCATCAATACAAAACTGACCTGAAAAGAAATGTTAAAGGGTCTTCTCTAAGTGGAAAAGAAAATGCTGTAAGAAGTATTTATAGGAAAGGAAATATCCCACTAGTAAAGGCAATCATATAGTAAAGGCTAAGGATCAACCACCTAAATAACCTAGTATAATGATCAAAATACAAAAAAATTGTAAAATAACTATACTATAATCAGAAAACTGATAACATGAAGTTGTAAAATATGAAATCAAAAACACAAACTAGTGGAAGGGAGTAAACAATATAGATCTTTTAAAATTCATTTGAACTTAAAGGATTACCTGTTTAAAACAAGTAGATATAGTTATAGGTCAAAGTATATGAACCCCATAACCACATATCAAAAAAAAAAAAAAAATCTATGATAGATACCCAAAAAGTAGAGAGAAAGAAACACAAGTATACCACTAAACAAAATAATTGAATCACAAGGGGAAAAACAAAAAGAAGAGGAAAAGAACACAGTAGTACTTAAAAAAAACCAGAAAACAAGTAATAAAATAGAAATAAGTACATGACTATCAATAATTCCTTTAAATGTTAATAGGCTAAATGTTCCAGTCAAAAGATATAAGGTGGTTGATTTGTTTCAAAAAACAGGACCCATCTATATGTTCCTTGTAAGAGACTCACTTCAGAGCTAAAGACACACACAGACTGAAAGTGAAGCAATAACAAAATATATTTCATGCAAATGAAAAGGAAAAGAAAGTGGGGACAGCAATACTCATGTCAAACAAAATAGGTTTTAAAACAAAGTCTATAACAAAAGGTAAAGAAAGTCATTATATATTGATATAGCGATCAACACAAGAAGATATTACTCTCATTAACATCTATGCACCCAATACAGGAGCACCTAAATATGTAAAGAAAATATTAAGAGAAATAGGTAAAACTTGACAATAATACAATAATAGTAAAGGACTTTAACACCTTACTTACATCAATGAACAGATCATCCAGACAGAAGATCAGTAAGGCAAGAGTGGTCTTAAATGACACAGTGGACCAGTTGGACTTAATAAATATCTAGAGGACATTCCATCCAGAAACAATACAATACACATTCTTTTCAAGTACATAAGTTAGGCCACAAAAAAAAGTCTCAACAAATTTAAGAAGATAGAAATTACACCAAACATTTTTTTTCCCATCACAATTATATGAAACTAGAGGTCAATTACAGGAAGAAAATGGGAAAAATACAAACACGTGGAGACTAAACCATGTGCTACTAGAAAACAAATAAGTCAATGAAGAAAACAAAGAGGAAATCAGAAAATACTGAGACAAATAAAAATGGAAACCACAACTTTCTAAAATCTATAGGATGCAGTAAAAACAGTTCTAAGAGTGAAATTTATAGCTCTACAGGCATACCTGAAGAAACAAGAAAAATCTCAAGTAAATAACCTAACCTGCCATCAAAAAGAATTAGAAAAAGAAGAACAAACAAAGCCCAAAGTCAGCAGAAGGAAGGAAATATATATCTGAAAATAATGAAAACACTGATACTTGCACCCCAGTGTTCATAGCAGCATTATTTATAGCAGCCAAGGTATGAACGCAGCCCAAATGTCTATAAACATATGAATGGATAAAGAAAATTTAGTATATTTAAAAAAAGGAATATTACTCAGCTATAAAAAAACAAATGAAATTATGCCATTTGCAGCAATGGGGATGAACCCAGATAATATTATGCCTACTGAAATAAGTCAGATAGAGAAGCACAAATACTTTATGTTATCACCTATATGTGGAATCTAAATAAAGAAAACAAACAGATATGATAAAACAAAACAGAAACAGGCTCACAGATATAGAAAACAAACTAGTGGTTACCAGTGAAGAGAGGGAAGGGGGGGAGGGGAAAGATAGGTGTATTGGATTAAGATGTACAAACTACTATGTGTAAAATAAATAAGCAACAAGGATGTACTGTACAACACAGAGAAATATAGCCATTTTTAAAATAACTTTAAATGGAGTATAATTTATAAAAATATTGAATCACTATGTTGTACACCTGAAACTAATATTGTATTGTAAATCAACTATACTTCATAAAAAATAAGTGAATTACAGAGATCCCTATTTATCCTTCTAGTTATCCTATCCTAGTTACCCTGCTTCTTTAAGGTAAAATCAGAATTCCTGATATTTAGCTGGACACATGCTCTCTCAGAATAAATGTATACTTTAGCCTAATTTGTACCCATATGTGACTAAGTACTGGCCAAGAAGAATGAAGTATTATATTGTATTGGCTAGTCAAAATGTCTTAGACAATTCAGAAATCTTACCTAGTATTAAATTTTACCGGTAATTTCAATTTATCAAGTGATCACAAGGAATCGTGAAAAATGGTCCAGGTCTTCCACTGGGATTCCTGGGCTCTTTCTCATTGCATCAGACTTGCTCTTGTGCTCTTGTGAGGTATCAAGTGAGGTGAGCATCTGCAGTATTTATACAGAAGAGACTAATCTCAGTTGTAAAACATTTCCATTTTATATTCAGATAGTGATAGCTCTTCAGTGACATTTTCCAGGGAGACTTTCCCCACAGATCCATAGATTTTATAATTGTTTCTTATAAACAATCTTAGACAATCTGCTAATTATCTCCTGCTAAATATGTCCTATAGATACAAACTCTGCTAGCAAATATCATTAATTTACTTGCCAGGAAGTCTGTGATTAACATGCCTAAAAGGACATTAAAACAAGTCACCCGCCTTTTATCTTTCCTTAAATGTAGATTGTATTCTTAAACTTTCCCTTCCCAGATATATAAGCAGAAAGAGTGTCTCTAAATTTCAGGCAGCATTTTTAATGTTAGAGAACATTCTTCTTCCTCCCTTAATTCAAATATAATGTGGATGTAGTGGATGTAAATCCACCAGGCATTTTGGCCTCTGATATGACCTTGGGAATAGAAAGTTTGCCAAGAAACAAGATTAAGGAGTCTTGTATCCTTGTAGATATGGAGTGGCATACTGGTACTAACATGCCTACTTCCAGACTTTTTCAAGATCAGGAAAAAGAAAACTCCTATCTAGTTTAACTCCTGTTTATTTTGTATGTTTTGAAATTCTCATAAGGTGATTTGTGATAACTAAAATAATTGGAATCTAGAAGATTTCTGCACATGACAGAACTAAAAATATGTGGCATTAGAATCATAGCAGATGTGTCACAAGTGTTAAGTACTCAAATATTGAAGGCTGACAATCTGATGATGCTTGTTATAAAATGGAAGTTGTCTCATTCCATTCTCAGATAAAGTCAAAAGCAGCATTAAGAGAAATAGTTGAAACTCTAAAATGTTGGTCTTGTTCATCCATTTTTGCCATTGCTATTAAAGTCTTTCAAGAGAGAAGTACTCAGCTAGGATTAGCTAATCAGTCTTCAAGTGGGGATAGAAGAGAATGAAGCTTTGCTAAAGGAAGCATATTCAGTGGCTAATTATCACAAAATTTGGAGCCTTGACAGATTGGAAAAAAGAGTGGGGGCTTCCCTGGTGGCGCAGTGGTTGAGAGTCCGCCTGCCGATGCAGGGGACACAGGTTCGTGCCCCGGTCCGGGAAGATCCCACATGCCGCAGAGTGTCTGGGCCCATGAGCCATGGCAGCTGAGCCTGCGCATCCAGAGCCTGTGCTCTGCAACAAGAGAAGCCACAGCAGTGAGAGGCCCGCGTACCACACACACACACACACACACACACACACACACACACAAAGGAATAAAGAGTGTCTGTTTCCCAAACAATATTTTTATAAATTTTTTCTTGTAAATCAGAAGACTTAACAGATAGTAAGATTAAATATTTATGACTGACTTGCAACTAGGTGTGGCCATATTATTAAATTTGATCAAAATGTAATTTGATGTAATATGTGCAATTTTGGGAAACTAATCTTGAATGAAAAGGACATTAAAATGTATTTTCTTATTTCCTATTGGCTGAGTGTAAATATAATAGCTAGAACTCCAACAACAATTTGGAACCTAACATGGCCTTCAGGATAGGAGCCAAATATGATAGAGCATCATAGCTGAATAAGCCTGGCACTCTGACCAAATAGAACATTCATGGCAGTCCTGGATTTCCATGCTTCCTGAATAAGAGAGAAGATTAAGTTCTAATAAGAATGTTGGGGCTTCCCTTGTGGCACAGTGGTTGAGGGTCCGCCTGCCGATGCAGGGGACATGGGTTTGTGTCCCAGTCCGGGAAGATCCCACATGTGGCAGAGCGGCTGGGCCCGTGAGCCATGGCTGCTGAGCCTGCGCATCTGGAGCCTGTGCTCCGCAACGGGAGAGGCCACAAGAGTGAGAGTCCCACTTACCGCAAAAAAAAAAAAAAAATAATAATAATAATAATAATGTTGGTGAGGATGTAAATTGGTGCAGCCACTATGGAAACAGTATGGAGGTTCCTTATAAAAACTAAAAATAGAACTACTATATGATCCAGCAATTGCACTTCTGGGTATATATGCAGGAAAAAAAAAAAGAAAACTCTGATTCTATAAGATACATGTACTCCATTGTTCAT
This sequence comes from Neophocaena asiaeorientalis asiaeorientalis, assembly GCF_003031525.2. Taxonomy (NCBI): domain Eukaryota; kingdom Metazoa; phylum Chordata; class Mammalia; order Artiodactyla; family Phocoenidae; genus Neophocaena; species Neophocaena asiaeorientalis. The sequence goes on along the minus strand of NW_020175414.1, from coordinate 2,241,944 downwards.
ACCAGTACTATTTACAATAACCAAGACATGGAAGCAATCCAAGTGCCCATCAAGAGATGACTGACTTAAGATGTGGTATTTATACACAATGAAATAATACCATTTGCAGCAACATGAATGGACCTAGAAAATATAATGCTTAGTGAAATTAGTCAGACAGAGAAAGATAAATGCTGTATGATAACATTTATATGTGGAATCTAAAAGCTAATACAAATAATTCCACATTTAAAACATAAACAGACTCACAGATATAGAAAAAAAGCTATGGTTACCACAGGGGAAAGGGAAGGGGGAAGGACAAATTTGGAATATGGTATTAACAGAGAAAAACTACTCTACATAAAATAGATAAGCAACAAGAATTTACTGTATAGCACAGGGAGTTATACCCAATATCCTGTAATGAACTATATTGTAATATAATCTGCAAAAAAATGACTATGCTGTACACCTGTAACTAACACAATATTGTAAATCAACTATACCTCAATAATAAAATAGACTTCTATAATTTGGTTTGCTTCTGATACTCGTATAAAAACCCAACTATGGAATAATTGTGAGAAGTAAAGTGCTAAAGAAACATTGACATAAAGGAAGTCAAGGGACTATTAACAGAAAACAAACAAATAAAACATAGAAATACACACTGCATTTATATACATGGTAATTTTGGGTTAAAAAAATCAAGATAAAATAAGATAAAATTATATTCTAATAAAAGGTCTAATTTCTCCTCAAAATTAAAAGTCATAAACAAATGTATGCTAAACAAAACAGTTAAATATTTAAGACTGGAATTATTTGAAATGCATGCTTTCCATCAGTATATTTGATTATGTAATCTGAAAATAATTAAAACTTCTAAAAATCTGAGGGATAAATAAAATTATAAGAGATTAAAAACAAAGTGAAATTAGACATTTGGGCAGAAAAATAAGCACCACAGATTTTACACTGATGGTGTCTGCCAACCCCTGGGTATGCTGAGCTTTCATTTTCAAGGCTCCACAGGGTACATGGCTGAACAGGAGAAAATGTATAGTGCTCACTCAGGTTTGGAGCAGTAATTGGAAATTAATCAGAATTTAAGATCCAATGGGAGTTACTCCTTGCAAAAAAAGATAAATAAAAATAATAATAAATCCACAGTACAAGGCTAGAAAATGAGCCATTTCTGATCTCAATGGCTCTGTATGGATTAGTGCTGAAGAGAGCATCTTCCAGGACAATTTATAACCACAAGTCAGTCCTTATATAATTTTGTGTACTTAATCCATATTACCTTTATTTTGTGATAAAATCATCTCATGGGGAGAATTTAAATGAAAAGATTCCTAGGTTAGTAGTGATTCAAATGACTGGTAGGACTGAATGCACATTCCTTCTGGAGGAAGACAACTTCAGCCCACTGTCAAAAATCACATAATCAGCATGGCAGCAGTACATCCTACAAGAGAGTTAGGATATTGTCAGACAGGAAAATGAGTTCCATAAGGATTTAGTTATATAGATCATCCGATAAAGATTATAAAATAAGCATGTCCAATATTTTTTTTTAAATTAAAGAGTGGTTTTAAATATTGAGCAAGAAACTAGAGATAACAATCATAATGAAAAAGAGTACATTTAAAATTTTAGTACAAATTGTAGTAATTGAAATAGAAAACTAATGGAAGAATTAGAGAGTAGATGAAAGTCAGCAGAAGATAGAATTAGAGCATTAAAAGTTGCTTCAAAGAAATTTTCCAGAACACTTTATTATTGTGAAACAAAGAGATATGAAACTACAAGATACTGACTGATTGATAACAGAATGGGAAGTCCAATATACATAATACTGTCAGAGATAATATAAATAATTAAAAAGAAAAAAATACCCATGTGGTAATGGATGAAAGTTCTCTAAAGCCAAAGGCACTATGAGTGTACCAAAGAAGTTCAATGAACTTCAAACAATAAATTAAAAGAAAACCAAACCTGGACATTCATAATAGTAAAACTTCAAAAAATAAAGACAAGCAGAAAGAAAAGACAGGTAACTTATAAAGGAATAACAGTGGGATCCATGGGTAACTTCTCAGCATCAAAAACAGCAGTTAAAAGACAGTAGAATAATAATGTCAGGGTCTTGAAAGAATATAAATATCAAGTAACCTTATCCTGTTTATTTTTATTTTATTTTGATATTATAAGAATTATAGTTGAGTTTAATAACTTTAGATTTAAATTTTATAGGATCATAATGTTTTATTCCTTTGATTGGTGTATACAATGAATCATATTGATAAATTACTGTGTTTTTATTTTGCTATAATACATTGCAAGATTCAATTAGCTAAAATTTAATTAGTACTTTTTCATAAATAAGATAACCTAGAGTTTCCTTTCATTTATTTGTTTTCTTTATTCTTTCTCAAGTTTTGGAATTAAAGTGAAGTTGATGTTTTAAGTGTTTTGAGATTTTCTCCTTTTGTTCTATGTCCTGTGATGGATATGATAATGTCTATGCATAATGCAATAACAAGATCAGTTTTCCACTACTTAGCCAGATACAGTGAAATAGTTGTGCTTCAAATATGTTCTCTTGCCTCCTTTGCACCTATTCTACATGCACTCTATACTCCAAATGCCCAAAATAATTCTATCATTAGTCCATGACTAGAATGCCTGTGATATCTTGCTTTATTGCTAATAATGCTTGTATTTTAAAGAATTACTCCAAAGGCCATCTCCTTAATAGTATCTTCCCTAAACATTGCATTAAGACGCATGTATACAACCCCAATAGCAATTCACAAATCCTCCCATTAGTATACCCTATTGGAGTGACTTGTTTACATGTCTGTTCCATCCTGTAAGCCTTAGTAACAGTATTGGATCCCTTGTGGATTTTTGATTGAGAAAAACTCAGTAAACAGATCATAGCTTCAGACACCAGGAAGTTTAATATATTCTTTCATTACTGGGCTTCTGAGGTTATGAAACCAGAGATACAGAGAAGAATTGAGGAGCACATTCTTGATTAACAGAAACTGACTACTTTTACAGAATCAACATTGTTTTTATTGCCCCATATATTTTGAACATCTCTGAAATTGAAGTGTTTCTGAATTATGATATAGAAACTCATATCTTCTTACAAATTCAGATGGATAAATTGTTAGAAGTGCTCATGGAATGTGCCTTGGATATCCCAATAATGCTTCAAGTCCACTGGCTTAAATAAGAATTCTCAAAATTTGATCTCTGATCTCATAATATTTCTTATTGTGATATTTTTGTAAAGGTCGAATGTCAGCATTTTTATAATTACCTTTCAAAACGTTCATTCTCCCAAGTGTTTTTGAAAATAAATATTAATACTTTCATTTGAATACATAAGTAGAAAAAACTGAATACATGGAAAACATTTTATACTAGCTCTCAAAGCTGGTAGTATATTTCTTATCAAAAGCACATAGTAACATCTAATTTTTATTCATCCACATATTAACTAGGAAACCATAGTGCATACTAAGAAATCTTTTTTCAAATATCAAATCGACTCAGTGTTTTCCTGCTTAACTTGATTAAAGAAGCAAAATTATTCTAAGTATAATATTTTTAGGGAAACACTTCTTTTAAGAATTAATTCACATTTTTAAATTAAGTTTCAACACAAAGTGCTTATTTTTTCAGTATTCTATGCTAAATATGCAAGGATGGTGTTAATAACTCCAATACACTATGGACAAAGCACCAACTCAAGCATAAAGATTTGGAATCAATTTTTCTATTTACCACTGGGGTGGTCAAGGAAAAATTACTTAATTTATTTGAATCCAATTTCTTTACTTTTAAAATGTAGATAGTAATAATAACAAAAGCTAGAAACAGACCTCAGAGGAAATAAGTATTGAGTAGATTATGGTGCTACCCATCATATAATTTAAAACTAAAACTTATATATACTAACCAGAAAACACATGTTATCAGATCAGGAACACACAAACACACACACAAAAAAAATCCTCATATCTTCTTTGTTCAAGTCTCTTATACTCATTTTGGAAGGGCAGTCATTTAAGAACATTTCATCAGGCTTATTTTTTATATTAATGTATATCTTTACTACTATGTAGGTAAAACTGGCTCTTTTACTTGATTTTCTTAAAAGATTGGGATTCTTGAGATTTTTAAGTGATGAATACTGAAAACAATTACAGACATGATTTATATATTTTCACACTAGTGAAAGATGAAATTTAAGATAGTGGTTGTTGTTTTTGTGTCAAATCTTAATGCTTTATTTTGTTTAAATATTCACAAACAATGATCTTTACAGAGTGCTAGAAGTCATAAACTGTCCTGTATTATAAATGGCAATTGTCTCCATTACACACACAAGGATTAATCGCAAAATCACAATTCCTTTTTATAGTTGATGAACAAATATTTTAACACAGTAAGAACTCTTATGCAAAATGTTTGTGGAAGACCACATGTGATTTTGGTCAACTTTAAAAATTTTTAGAAGGTATATTTAGGTTTCTTAAATGTTGTAATCATTCATGATTTTAATAATGATGTCTATGATTTTTTTTAACATATACCAGGTAAAGTACTGTACTCTGTACTTTGCATTTAATCTTTTCAACAATGGTGATGTTTTGTACTCTTACCTCTCCTCAATCTTATTTACTTATAAAGAAATTGAGGTTCAGACAGATGAAAAGCAAATTCTATGGTGCCTTATTTAATGCATTTAACGACAATACAATATAAACTTGAAAAATAACAGTTTATGCAGAAGAAAAGAAGGGTAGGAGAATATTCCTCTGAAAAGGTGGGAACTTAACATGAGAGCAGTCTTGTAACAAAAGGATGAGAATGGAAGAATAAAGCAAGAAAATAAAATAATTAATATCTTGAACAACTACTACATTACAAACAATTTAAGTTGAATCCTCACAGTAAATATATGGTAGGTACAATTATTTCCATTTTAGAGATGAAGATTCTGAGAGTTGTTCAAGATCAGAGGTTTAGAATAGCTGAAGTAAGCATTTAAATATGAACTGTTTGACTCCAGAAGTCTTCTGCCTGATTACTGAATAAAACTTGGCTTACAGCCCTTCCTTCCTAAAAATTGAACACCAGAGATCAAGACTAATATCTATGCATTGTAAAGGAAGAAAAAAAAAGTATCTATATTAGTCAAATTCATAATCAAAATCATACTACTTATTTATCACTTTGCTCAAAGTAGGTAACAAAGAGATCCATGCAAACATTACAGATGACACTATGGAGAGAATGGCCAACCTTCCAAATATCTATGGTTGTGGATAGAGAGAGTTAAGCATTGTGTATTAACTGGGGTGGACTGAAAAAACAAAAAATTCTAATTTATAAGTTTTTATATATCTCATTATATATATATATATATATATATATATATATATACTTTTATTTTTTTTCACAAAGCTTTGATTTTACTGTGAATTGTGAGCCCAGGACCAATCCAGATACTGGTTAGAAGGGGTTTGGGTGAGTCTGGCTTAGTACTCTCAGCAATGAATAATACTCATTATTTTTACTTTTATTTATATTTGAGTTTGAAATTATGTTCACTTCATACCACGGTTGTCAAAACTGGATCCTATAGAATCTCTTTTTTTGAGGAAATATTTTGTTAGTAATCTCTATTCACAAATAGAACCTGCCTGATTATGTCATAGTCACAGTGTAATGTACTAAGCTCTGTTAATAGGTTGATGCCAAATGCTTTGAAATTCTTCATCTCCATTTTTCTTTCACTATAAAGCAAAACCCTTTAAATATGTATTTTATCTCACTCTTAAAACTTGTTGGGATATATATAACCTATTTTCTTTTGATATCTGATATGTCTAGGATATTTCGTTAGCTAGGCAGACCACCACCCTGATTGACTGCGTTATTTGGGAGTTGTGGACAACTTTCATTAAACCAGGTTGGGACAGGCATGGAAGAAATGAAATCTGGAGTTTTTCTGACACTCCCAGGTAATGGTGCTGACAAAGATTGTCTAATTCAAAGAGAATCATGTGTCCAGGCGTACAACAAATACTGATGGCAATAAAAGATAGGAAATAGAGCAGCACATTATCCAACAGTAATGAATATGGGAGACTAAAAAATTAGTAAAAAGGAGTGAACATCAGATATTCCTATCAAAATACCTATATTCTAGATGTTTTTCTTTGATTTATTTGGAGATTTGTATTGTTAGCTGATGTCTAGTTACATATATGAATTATTTTAAATTTCTAGGACATTTCTTTTGAAGGTATAAGGTTTTGACTTCATATAATTCATATACATCTACATTTCTAGATTTGAAAGATAAGTCTTTCTGAAACTTATATCTGAAAATAGGGATGGAAGACTCTTGATAATATCAATCAGGGTTAGATTTACTAGATTGTAGAAGTACTTGAATTCTAAGAAATTTAGTTTATACTTTATCCAATAATTTTGGGGTAGTGGTGGAATATTAATAAGGTTGATTTTATGGAAAAAAATGTAACTATTCCAGAGAAAATCAATCAATTACTTGTGGATAACTGAATTATTAGACAAGAAAACTATTTGAGATTAGTCTAGTATAATCACAAGGTACTGAAAAATAGAAATAGATGCAAGACATATTGCAAAGATAATGTTTCAAGCAAGGAAAGACCCAAATAAATTACTTATGAACAAGCTGTGCATGAATTAAAATAGAAAGGCAGATAATAACAATAATTGTATCATTGTTTTACAGTTGCATCCTGTATTTGCAAAGTCCATTCTCCTACCATCATTTGATTTGAGTGAAAAGAGTTCTTTGCTCAGAGGAAGTCTCATTTCTGATTCTAATGTGTGTTGGGAGAACCTTCTCCTCTGTCTTACTTATAATTACATTTCTTGTTTCTACTATTCAGTACTTATGTGTTTCAGTATTTTAGTAATAAAAGATCTTTTAAATGAGAGATGTAGAAGATGATGGTAAATAGATTTATAGACAGATAGATTTATAGATAGATAGAAATTGAAACAAAAATGCCAGTCTGAGAGCAGAAAAGAGAAAAAAACATATCAGAAAGACTTGGTATTCAAACCTTGGTAACAGTTATTTAAAAGCACTAATTGAATGAATTTTAATAAATAATTTTGATTAATTAAGATATCAGAAGGGAAACATGTTAACATCCTCAATCCTTAGACATGTGCTAATTATTTAACTAATCATCATTTCCTCTTTGTGAAGTTGAGTTAATTTAAACTAATGATATCACCATGTCCATTTCACACTTTGAGCCTTCCTAGAATGAAATATGAAACGGCAAATGGAACTGAAAAATGTTGGCACTTCAGCTCTTTTTAAAAAATAAATATACAACCAAAACATGTAAACTCACTGTCACTTCATATAGTAGCAATCTAGACTAAAATGAAGATGAAACAGCTTTCCTGGCTGGAATGAAGATATAAACTGCATTAAATTAGATTTTTCGCTACTTAAGTGAAAGACAGTTTTTCCAGTATCTGAATTACCTGCCTCAAATCACTTCATAAATTGGACTAAACAGTATTGAATTCTGGGGTTGTTTTTCTATTCCCTCTGGTTGACACAAAGTTCAGTGCTCCATCTCTTCTTTAACTATGAGAGAAACTGTAATAACAGTATATAAGTAATGTAGAAATACAATATTTCAAATTGCATTTGTATCCCCAATGTCTACTTCAGACTTGTTCCAAGAAAAGCACATATTTTGAAATAGTTTTAAGGGGCTCTCTTTTAAATTGATAATAACTTATTTAATGCGATGCACATTTTCTCTTTCGAAAATAAGAGGAAAGTAATTCTTCTTTGTTCTCTTTTCAGTATAATTGTCTAGAGAATGTTTGGTACTTATACTGATCACCTCAGTTTCTGCAGTGTTAGAATATATATTTTAACTGCAAGTACTTATATATGTATATATACACACATATATGTGTATATCTATCTATCTATATATATACTCTTACCATTAATCTTAATATTATCATGGTGATAGTTTCCTAAATCCAAGTTTATTTATCTGTATATAAGGTAGGGAGGTGAAAATAAATTTCTACTCAAAATCGTCCTATTGTGATATCATTTTATGTACACAGGGAAACAGTTATAAATATGCCCACCATACACAGATAAATAGATTAATAAAAATGAGAATATGGCAGGAAGTAGGGTAAATTAGTAATTCAATATTTATATTTTCCTCTAAGCAATATAGGGAAAACAAAAATGAAATGCTTAATAAATGTATATTGAATAACAACAGGAACTTAAAAGTTCTATTATTGATTTATTATTAAATCAATTGTAACTTTAATAAAAATCATTTCAAAGGGAGATTTATTGAGAACATACTCTGAGCCAATCTTATGTCATAGGAACTAAAAGAGTGTTTCATTATTGTAAACACTGTATTTTCGGAGTCTGCTAATCTAGTTGGAATATACAAGTAGAAGTTACTCTGTTGAATTGAATTTATAGTAAAATGGCTGTTAGTGAAATTAGACAGTTACTACTAAACTGCACTGATGTTTCTGTTTTGCCATTCGTGCAATACTAACTTTACAATTCCGTAAATTATACCTTTTATTATTTTTAAAAATAAACCTTTTTAATTTAATTTAAAATTAATTCTAGGTTTTTAAGGATCTAACCAATTGATCTTAAGTCAGTTTCTTTTTTCCCTTACATTTGAATTTACCAAAGTAAAATCAAGTTACTGAATATTTGACTGTATTGTTATTAGATTCTATAGAGTTTAAAAGAAGCTATTGGGCTTTCAAGGCATTTAATCAAAGCTACATTCCATTAGCTAAAATAATCAGAACTTGGACTCATCTATTGAATCATTTTTATCATTTTATCAGATCATTCCCTTATGGAGATTGTTGATTTACTTGCTCTTACACATTACACTTTAATGACAGACCATCAAACACTTAATCATTATATACATAGTTATAAAACACATAAGAAAATGAGAAAACTTCCTTGTCTCATTAATGGGTATATGTAAATGCACATACACACACACACACACACACACATAATTTATTTCTGAGATTATAGATATTATTATCTCCAGGATCCAATCTTCAGCCCTGTATTTTCTCATAGCATGCACTGACCCTTGATAATTTTTCAATAATGACAATAGCAATGATTGCAGTTACAATTTATAATGTGATGGCTATGCGTGGGACATTGATTAAGACTCAACATTAAGTATTATGTTTAAGTTAATTGCCATTAGGTATTGTGTATTGTAAAATTTTAAGAAAATAAAGTAGTACATATTTATGGAATAATATTTAGAATAAACAGATTAGTAATAAAAAACAAAATAAAATGCCACCATCTGGAAACAGCCACAGTAGAACTGTTTTTTGGGTTTTGTTTTGTTTTGTTGAGCATGTGGTGTGTGTAGTTGCCTTATTACCACATGGGCCAGATCTTTTTCTCAAGGCTTTCTCTGTTCTTAGGTATTATATTTTTCTTATTCTTTGTCAATCAAGGGGAAAAAATAGAAACTTGTTAGGTTTTCTTTTGTTATATATATATATATATATATATAATTGGTTTTTTTGCATTTTTTCCCCTAATTTTCTATTCCTTTCTCCTACTAGATATGTTGCCAGTGTCATGACTTCATGTTTGGCTTTTGCAATGGTATGTTAAAAAAACATCACCCTAGTGTCCAAAAGGATTGTAAAAATTGTACATTCATTTAATAATTTATAATTAAATAGATATACATTGAATGATAATCATATGTCAGACACTGTTCAAATAACAGAGGATCAAATAGCAATCATAATAGATATGATCCCTCCAAATGTGGTGCTCACAGGTTGGTGGAGGAAATGACATTATACATTTATAAATGGCAATAAAACAGTCTTGAAATCAGCAAAAAAATATCAATTCTAGAAAGATACAACTCCAAAGTATTCGATGATTTTCTTTGTTCAAATTTGGAAAGTATTTTTCAGCAAATTTTCCAGAGTTCATTTATAATTGCTAGTATATTTATGTTAATAAATATGACATTCCTAGTGAGAAAACAAAGTGTTGATATTTTAAAGAAACAGTAAATTACTCACCTGCTCCCATTTCCCTTCATTCTCCTACTCAAGGTTATATTTGAAAATAATGCAAAGGAATAAGTACACATTCTTTATACAGTAAGTCCCCTACATATGAAGGAGTTTCATTCCAAGAGTGTGTCTGAAAGTCCAGTTTGTTTGTAAATCCAACAAAGTTACCTTAGGTACCCAATTAACACAATTGGCTATATAGTATTGTCATGTAATAGGTTTATAATACTTTTCACACAAACAATATATAAAAAACAAACACAAAGAATAAAGACAACATTTTTAATCTTATGGTACAATACCTTGAAAAGTACAATAGTACAGTACAACAGCTGGCATTCAGGGGCATGTTCACATCTTTGAAAGTTCACAACTTGAAGGTACATGTGTAGGGGACTTACTGTATAGCTATTTGGGGAACTTGGCATAGAACTATGTCAGTTCCCTAATATTTCACTCGAGGATCAAATTGACTTATTAGTTTCCTAGAGCAGCCATTACAAATTACTATAACCTCGTTAGCTTAAAACAACAAAAAAGTTTTCTTTCAGAGTACTGGATAATAGTAATCTGAAATCAAGGTGTCAGCACGGCCACCATGCTTCCACTGAAGGCTGTAGGGAAGAAACCTTTCTTGCCTCTTCCTATTTCATGGTGCCACCAGCAATCCTTGGCATTCCTTGACAATCGCTGCATCACTCCAGTTTCTGCATTCATCCATCTTACCTGCATATCTCTCCAAATCTCCCTCTCCCTTTGAGGACAACAGTCATCTGATTTAGAGCCCACCTTAATCTAGTATGATCTCATTCTGACTTGCTTACAACTACAAAGAGCTCCTTTCCAAATAAGGTCATATTCACGGGTTCCAGTGGACATGATTTTTGGAGGAGGTACTATTCAACTGAGTACATGAACCCACATAGTCACCAGCAGAACTAGAAAACTGTATCTTCTAATCGTATAAGAATGTAAGAACTCCATAAAAATAAGATGAAGATGTTAAATTTTGTATGCCCATCTCAATGTAAATCCATCTCAATCCTTCTGGTTAGAAAACATGTTCCTTGTCCTTGGTAAGGAGGGAGTATAAAAGGGAGAAAGTGAAAGCACTTTCTCATTGCTGTCTTTGCTGCATATAATAGCCTAAGGTAGGAAAATAGAGAGGAGAGAAGGGTTTAGCTTATAGCACCCAATAGAAAATTGGGGAAAGAAAATAATTCAAATGGTCAAACAATATTCAAAAATATTAATAAGAACAGCATATCAAACTTTGCTTGATTGACAGAGAAAGAAGAATCTTAATACGGTCATCATTATTTGTTGATTTCATATTTGTGAATTTACCTGTTCACTAAAATTTGTTTGTAACGCTCATATTAGACTCATAATGCTTTTACAGTCATTTGAGGACATGCACCGAGAGCTGAAAAATTTGAGTAATCCAAGGTGCACATTCTTCATTGAACAAGGTTTAATAAGGCAATGCTCTGCTTTTTTGTTTAAGTTCTCCTAGTATAAACAAGTGTTGTATTTTTCAGTCTATTTAGCACCTTGTGTGTGTGTGTGGCATTTTGATCCTTTTATTTTTCTTTTTTGTCTGTGGTTTTGCTGTTGGAAATGGTCCCCAAATATAGTACTGAAGTGATGTCTGATACTCCTAAGCTCATGACATTGTCTCATGAAAAAAATAAGTGTGGTTGGATAAGCTTAGTTCAGGCATGAGTTATAATGCTGTTGACCATAAATTCAATGTTAATGAATCGACAATATATATGACGTTCTTAAACAGAAGTGCATATAAAACAAGGTTATGTCTTGTATTTGTTGTTGTGATTGGAGCTTCACAGGAACCTAACCCTATATTTTCCCAACAGCAGTACTTCAATATTTGCTAATTTAGTGTTCACCGTGACTTTACAGAACATAATTATTGTGAACAGCAAGAACTGATTGTATCTAAAATAAGAATGTCTGGAGAAAAGGGACAGGCTTCCTGGTAGTAAGAAAGAAACTCAACATGTTATGAGTCTAAAAAGATTCAGCAGTCCACCAAATGCTTGCAGGACTGCTTACAGAAATCGGTGTTTTATTTTACTTACTTTCATTGCTTGCCTGTTTTCTCTAATTTTTATTACATGAATATATATAGTATTTATGTAAACAAAATTAACAATATATAATATCTAATAGAATTTATTTAAATAAAATATTTAATTTATGTGCCTTATCAGTGTCTGACAAACAGTGGTCATTTTAGAAATGATAACTTTTCAGGAATTCCCTGTAGGTCCAGTGGTTAGGACTCAGCATTTTCACTGTGGGAGCCAGGGTTCGATCCCTGGTTGGGGAAATAAGATTTCTGTATGCTGCACAGTGCAGCCAAAGAAAAAAAAGAAATTATAACTTTTATTTTTTTATTTTCATTCAGTACAATAGCGCAGAATGAAGTGAATTCAGTCAACAATGACGTAAGTGAGCTTGGAAGCAGATCTACTTTCAATCAAGCTATAAGATCTTTTCAGCCTTGGCTGATGCCTTGGTTGTAGCCTTGTGAGAAACACAGCTTTAGAGGATCCAAGTAAACCATGCCCAGATTCCTAACCCACAGAAACTGAGATAATAAATGGTGTTTGTTTAAGCACAAAAAATTGTAGTAATTTGTCATTAAGCAATTACTATCACAAATAATATAAGAATGGTTTGCTGGATTAAGCAATTATAATGCAGTGGTTAGCTAATGCACGTAGTTTAATAGGAAGTGCAGGAACAAAGACCAAATAAAAGTGTATTGGAATATAAATGGGAAGTTAGGACACAGAGACAAGGAATAGGAGAATATTCTTTCGGTGGCTGTGAATTTCTGGAGAATGAGAACAGTAGCACAAAGCATGAGAGCTTAGAAAAAAGTAAGTAGAAGAGTCAATTATAAAGTTATAATGGGTCTTTTGTATACTTCATTCTTATTAGCTAGTTCTTAATGAAAAAATCTTACTATAATTGTGTCCCATCTAGAGATTTTAGAATATTTTGGTAAATAAAGCATATAAGTAAAGAATAAAGTAGTAATGAGAGAAATAAAACAAAAATAAAGTCTTAGAGAAAGCCAATACATATGTATGAATGTGTTTGTTTTTGACCATGTCCTTCAGCTAAATGAATATAAAGTTTCAAACACCTTAAGTCCAAACAATAATAGGTACTATCTGAGTATTTTCATTAAAAAAATGTAATTTTCTTTACTTTTACAATAGGAAAATTAGACAATTTTATCAGCGTTAATATTTCAACCTTAAAGGATAGACATTTACTAAAATTGTAAGAAAATGCTTTATCATCAAGAAAAAAAGATTTTAACTGAAAATTTTAAGCAATGTGAAATACATAAATAGTTCATACATAAACATTTGTATATGCATCTTATATATGTGGTAGGCCACAGAAAGCTACAATGCTACACCAAATACAACATCATACTTAATATTGAATATATTGGCCTTGTAATCTCTTATTTTTTTGTTTTTCCTGACAAACATTTTTAAAAAATAGAAATAAACTTTTGAAAAAAGGAAGTAATTTAAAATAATTGCTAATACCATTACTTAAAAACAACAACAACAACTATGGTCCATGAAGATAGTTTTGAAGTGGCATAATATAAAGTTCACAGAATCAAATATTTTATTTTTTCTACTTTTGTTAGAAAATAAATTGTGCCCAAATCAATTGTTCATATTTAAAATTTATCAGACTCTTCTTGACAGGGAAAAAAAAGACATTCTGTAATCTTATCCCATCATTCTATAGGTAATTGTGTTACAAAGAAATCAAGTCATCTACACTTATCAAACTAACCTCTGAATCCCAAATTTGCTACTCATTAGCCCAGTGGCCTTGGACAATTTGTTTTATCCATGAGTGTGCCTTCTATTTCCAACCTTCATGCATCCCAGCCTTTACTCAAGCATACTTCACAGTTATATCTCTGATGATTTCTAAAAACCTTTAAATCCTAAACCTCTTAATTGTCACCTGAACAACTGTGACTGAAAGTTCTACAAGAACCTTAAATTTAATACCATCCAAACTGTAAGTTCCATCTTTTCAGCTTGAATCTCTACCTTCTCTCATGTCTCTTAAGGTAAGGGCATGCCTTCCTTTAAGGCTTAAGACATCAGTTTTTAATAAGTCCATCCTATCAATTTCTTGATAATCTCTTTTGATTATATTATTAATAATTTTGATATTGAAATAGCTAATATTTAATGAACATTCACTACATGTCAAAAACTATTCTAAGCAGTATTACATATATGTAAGCATATATATATATATATATATATGCTACATATGTATATTAATATGTATTTGATTTAATTCTTGAAACGACCTCATGAAGTGGAAACTATTATACTTCATTTTATAGATGGAAAAAAACAATGCATATAAAGTCTAAGTCACCTTCTCAAGATATACATCTAGTTAGTGAAAAAAACAAGATTCAGATTTGGGCAGGATTTCTTTTCACAACTGGAAAACCATGTAAGAACGCCTTATGTTAGTATAATAAAATGTATTGTTCTTTGTTAATTTTCACTTATTCTGAAATTCTATCTAATGAATTACCTATCACTTTCTGTATTAAGTATACATTTTCTTTTATGTTTTTACCCATGCTTCCTTCACTTTTATCACTGATAGTCCTCCACTATGTCTACATATTCAAATACTTAATGTCTTCTTCAGCCATGAATTTTTCTTATCCCCTTATCTTTCCCCTTATCTGGAAGCTATAACTTTTCCTCTGGACTCATAACTCCTACTGTAGTATGTTGTATTAACTTGCATTATAATAACTAAAATGCCTGAGATACTAATTAACATATATTCTAATCACTATGCTCAACATTCTGCATATGTTTGTTTATTTAATTCTCACCCTATATATTAGATACTATAAAAATTTCACAATTTGTTGCAGCTGGAATTTACTGCCCAAGAAGCCTTGTTTAACCTATGGGCATGTGACAAGAATGTGGATGATGCAGCCACCCATAGTACCAACTGCAGAGAGGAATTGGCCAAATAAGGAAAGATGACAAAGAGTAGAAAAGAAGCTGCAAGGAGAACATAAACTCTTTGAAAGGAGTGGGCTACTCCATTCATGCAGCCAAGAAAGGCCCTCTATCATGCCAGCTGGAGCCTAATCAAAGCCCTGAGGTTTCTTCTCTGTCATCCTCAGATGTAGTGGTGAAGTGATTCAGATCCCGAAACCAGCAACCATCAAGAAAGTCCTCTGGAAAATATTAACCAACTGGTGTACATGGACTTTGACTTGGTAGTGCCATTCTGAAATTCTAATTTTGATAGTTGTATATTCAAGGCCAAAACTCTTCAAGTGTTTCCTTACTTCAAGTTCCATTTTAAAATATATTAATTTTTAGTCACTTACCAGTAGTCCCTCCTTACATATTTAAGTTTGTCATTTTAAAAAATGGTAAAATAATCATAAGCAGTTTATCCCTCTTTCAATTCCATGCCTTTTATTATGTATGGCAAAACTTTGTGGTATGTTTAGCCAAATGAAGATTTTAAAAACATGAATATTTTGTGGGAAATAAAAATGCAAATAATACTTGAATCAAATTATTATTACTTCTAATGAATAAAGATATTTAAAAGTTAACAGTTGTTCATCTAGTTTCTATTTTGGCACTAAAAATGAATAATTCATATTTGCTGCTGAATTTCAATGTTTAGTGACTATAATAAATTACTATTAAATAATTCTCCATTTCCAATTTATAGTGACAGATAGAACATAGAATATAATTCATGTATTTTTTATTCACTTATCTATGTATTTTGATTCTTCAAATTCATAATATTTTTAAATAATCAGAACAAAATATTAAATAATAGAAAAAATCTTTAAAAATATTTATTTTCATTTGATGCACAGAACTTGTTTAAACTTGGAAATTGTATGCATTTAACCCATTATGCAAGATGGAATTTTTAAAATTGTTATTTTAATATACACAGGCAGGCCTCAATTAAGAATAAGTGAGATTATAAAGCCACTCAGTTTTGTGAAAGTTGTAACATATGAACACATTACCTTATTAGCAATCTCATACACAATATTAACATTTTCTTGTTTTGCCCACTGAAGGCTCTTTTTTTCAATAATGACTTTGAGCCATAGTTATGCACTGAGTGCTTTAAAATCTAAATAACTAGAATGAGTTTATTTCTATGAAAAAATATATTCATAAATTCAGCAAGAATCATCACAAATTCAAACTCTTTAGGCTCCTTAATCAGCTCTCCCTTCTGCTAAGCCCTAAAGCTTCTTTGGTGACCCTTTGTTCTAGGTTAAATCTTGGCTAGTAAAGTCAGATACAGAAGTTTTGGAAGAAAATGCAGGATTTTGAATGTAGGAGAAGACTGACAGAGAAAGGAAATGTGAGTAGATGTTGTGACTAGATCTCTTTCATCTTTCTTAGAGTGTCTCTTCTCTGGCCTCTCTAATCACCCCCTTCCCCTTCCTTTCCACTCCTCCTCCCAAAGAATGACCACCAGAGTTTCCATCTTGGTTACCAATATGCTCCTATTCATTTTAGAACTTTAGTCAATGCAATTGTCACTGAGTTTTATTTAAAATTTCTTTCTGAATGCTATGTAATGGCCTTTAAATTTTGTTTTATTTCATCTTCCTTTATAAATAGCAGAGGAAATAAAAATAGTGTATGATTTTAACACCTCTTTAATCAGAAAATCTGTATATACAAAGTTATCAATTGCCTTTACAAAAAAATGATTTAATGCAATTTTATTGAACATACAAGCAATTCTGGGCATTTCCCTATGGGGGTTTTGGCTAAACTCAGCTGTACTCCACATGCCCTTCATCTATCTTTGGGGACTAGTAGGCTAGCACAGGGATATTCTTCTCATGGATTTTGCTGTAGCACAGGATAGAAATCCCAACTGCGCCTGTGCTTTTCTAGTCATTGATCAACTTACTCTTACTAATATTCAATAGGCTAAAGCCAGTCATTTGCAAAAGTCAAGGTCAAGATGTGGAAAAATATATTCAACATTTTAAATGGGACAAACTGCAAAGTCAAATAATAGATTGTAGTGGCATGGATGAGTAAAATAGTGAGATCATTAATGTAATCTACCACAGTCCTTAGACACTAATTTGCTGGCATGTTGAAGAATTCTGAGATTTATTTAAGATTAAAAAAAATGTCTTGACCTAGTCATTCTGAAAAGTTTTAAGTGTCCTGGAAAAATTTCCAACTTATCTTTTACTTAACTTCTCACACTCCCCAAACTCCAACTTATTTTCAATATAATATTTTCTATAATATGATCTCTTTTTTACTAAGATCTTCCATACATCACTTCACATTGCCTTTAATGGGAGGCTCTGTTAAAATGCAGAGCAGAGATATACAGTGCAGATCAGATTGGGAAGAACTGATGGTGTTGTTGAGTTCAACTATGTCTCTACTGATTTTCTGCCATTTCTGATAGAAGGGTGCTGAAATCTCCAATTAGGACAGTAGATTCATCTATTACATCTTGAAGTTCTGTTCATTTTTGTCCTATGTAGTTTCGCACTCTGTTAGGTACACACACACTAAAGATGATTATGTTTTCTGGAAGAATTGACAGTTTTATCATTATATAATGCCTCTTTCTCCCTGATAACTTTCCCTGCTTTGAAGTTTCTTCTGTCTGAAATTAAATTCTTGCTTTCTTTTGATCAGTGGTATATTTTTTTCCATACATTTACTGTTAATCTATATGTGTTTGTTTTTATATTTCAAGTGAGCAGAGATATGTATTTTAAGAAAACATATTCGGTTAATATGGAAAAACATACCTAATCCTATTACACTAAAATTTCCCCTCTAGCCTTCAGTAGATAAAAAATTATTTGGAGTGGAAAGTGGACAATAATCTTTTTTCTTCTAGCCACAGGGGAATCAATGAGAATTTGGAAAAAGATTGATTCTAAAAGATAACCAATATTACTGCAATGAATGAGAAAGGAAGAAAGTGGTTGAAGAAATGATCAGATTGGTTTAAAAAGGCCAAATAGTGTAGAAACTTTGTTCTAGGTTTTTTACTAAAAAGTTAGATGACCTTGTATTTAATTTTGTATCTTGCAGTAAGCCTATGAAGGGTTTTAAACAGAGTAATAACATACCAAGCTTACCTTTTGAAAGGAGCATACTGGCTGCTATTTTGAGAAAATAATCTAATAAAGCAGTGGACATTCTGGAAAGCCAGTCTGAAAGCTTGTGATTATCTCAGGAATTGTTGGTAGTGGAATGGGCTTGGGTGATACTAAAGCACAAAATATTCATGACACTTGTTAAAGAATGGTGAGACAGATCTTATTCAAAGGGTTACTAGAGTGGGGCTTCTAGTAGGGGTGATAGATTGGGCTCAGCTCTGAATAAAACAAGGAAAAAAGGGAAAACTGAGAATGTGTAGTTAAGGAAAAGTGTGGGGTGGGGTTTAGTGGATAGAACATTATTAAAAGGAAACATCAGGGCTGGGAGGAAAAATGATATCCTTTATTACTCATTTGCTTTTTTTTAGGGTAAGAAATAAAATTTATAAGATGTGGTCACCTAATTGGAATATTTTATATTAATTTCCATACACTCTAGGGCAGCTGCTGAAAGATGGAGTGCATGTTAAGAACAATGAATCCCATAAGCAGTAGTATACAGCCTTATATCTTTAACATTTTATGGTCATAAATATTTTTATGGATTAGATCACGATATTAAATAGCACATTCAGGGAATTTGCTGAAGGGATGCTCACTAAAATATGGTACATGTAACAGTAATTTCAAATCAATAATGGCTCTTGTTCATGATGTGAAATATTAAATGTAAAATAATTGTTATATAATCTGATTGCCTGAGGTATTGTGGCACATGAGATTGGTTCCTGTCACTAGGGAATTATCTAGTATTATTACATCTACTTGTTTTGTTAATCAGGTCATCCTTGATAAGGGGAAGTCAATGTTGGGCCACCTATAATATTTGTCCCTGCCAACACTGTCACTTGGTTCATGAATCCCTTATGTGAAAATTGGGTATAGGATAAGTGGGTAGTTGACATCCACAAGCTTCTCCACAGCTGAAGCCTTTGTTAAACATTCACATGGAACAATCATGCTTCTGGACTCTTTACTTAACTGTTCCACAAAGTTAACCATATGAACTCCAATATTACCCTTACTAACTCACTTAAAATATATTCAAAACATTAACCCCAAATGGTAGAGATCCTTACCTCCAGCTATCTCTTCTTTCTAATAAAGATGGCAATGTGATAATCATTAACATCTCAGTACAAAATGATTTCCCTTCTCTGTTATCATCTCATTTGAGCTTAAATACTAAAATATTCCATTCCTTTCTGGTCCTAGAAAATTTTAAAGGTCTCTATTTAAAATAAGCTCAATATATTTTTCTACATCAACTATATATGTATGCGCAGGAAGCCATAAGTGTAGATTGAAGGAAGGGTGGTAGGGCACCTATTTTAGGTTAATAAGTTATATGTTATGCAACTTACTTGTGTCTTCAAAATCTGTTTGAACCTTGTACCATCTATAATGCTCAATAATGAATATTGCTGGGTATACCTGTCTTCAAGGAACAGATAACATCAAGTCATGAAGACACTCAAGTGGTATGATCACCTGGAGTCTCAGAGTAAAGCATGCAGTTTCTATCAGAGCCCAGAAAAGCTAAGAGCCACTTTTTTAGAAGGTCCACATTTTCTTTTGTCTCCTAAAGAGGTCATGGTCCAAAATAGGGGAATCTACTTTGGATTCCCCATAAGATTTTCTCACAGACTTAAAGAGAATCTTACTTTTCCATATAATTGTCAGGGTCATTATGTATAATTGTGACAGTTGGGTGCTCCCTAATTTTAGAGGCATCATTCACATTTCGATCAACTTTGAATGGTGTTCCTGGAATTGCACAGTGAAGGAAATTTTGTAGCCTGAACATTGTATCTGTTTTCTCAAGTGGTCAAGTAATAGAGATGTCTATGCCACAGTCTGGAACAGACTGACAACATTTATTGTTCTAATCCCTCATATAGGTAGAAACCTTCTAGGTTTCCTAATATACAGTTCTGGGTAGCACACTCAAATGTTATCTATGTTGTCTCCAAATTCCTAAAGTAAGCAATTGGTATCTTTTACAATAATAAAGGATTCTGAGGGTAGGGCTTGGTTCTTTTCCTTGGAAATTTTATTTCAATGTATCCAAAGATCACTAGACTTCCAGGAACATCACTGAATTGGGTAGCTTATCTTTTTTTGTTGTTTTTTTGCTCATAACTTGGGATATTTTGTGTCATCTAGAATGTTGATTCTAGCTTCCCAAGTATTAGCAGAATGATGTCACCGTGTAATTGACAGTGTGACATCCTATGGTATGGAAAGAAGTTCCAGGTCACTTTGGACTAACTGGCCCATCAGGTACTTGACTTTTTGGGCTTAGCATGCACTTATGTCACTAGTAGGTGAAAGTACACAGTTTCTGAGAGTCTTTGCATAATCAGATAGGTATAAAAAGACATTGTAGATAATGTCTACATACAAGTCAAGGGCTGTGTTAATTTCCTCAGTAAAAATAGACAGCTGAATTAACAGGTGAAATTGAACTGATTTAGTTTATAACAAGCCTAGTGTATTTCTAAAAGCCTGTCTCATCTATGTTCTGTTTAGTCAAACAGGAATTACAAGTGAATGAGATAGGAATCACCACCTTTCCTTGGTCTTCTAAAACTCAAGAGTAATAATGTTTATGATGAACCCAAGAGTATGTTTCCACTTTTAATTTACTATTTTGGAAGAAGATAACAGTTCTAGTGGGTTTCATTAGGCTCTTCCTAACATAAATAGTGTTATTTGTGTGTAAATATTTCAAACATAAAGTCAGGAACCAGGGGTTTAGCAGCCCAAAATGGCAATTATATGCTAAGTGAAAATTCCAATTATCACCTACTATCTATAAGTTCTGTCTCACCAGTGGAAAGGAGTGTTGTCCTGAACCACAGAAATTAATATTAGCTGAGACCCAGTGTCCAATCCAATCAATTTCCCAAATATTGGCTATTTACTTTCAGTGGTGAATAATGATCCTGGTAAATGTTTGCTGGTGAATTTCAGTAGTGATAGTAGAAATATTTATAGTTCATATTTGTATGTCATTTCTCAAGATTACCTGCCATTATCTTAATTCTAGACACTGTAAGTCCATGAAGTAACAGGTATAGAAACCAAAAGTAGGTATGGAAAAAATTGTCAGTGCTCTATTTGCCAAACTTAGTACAATTTTGGGTTATTAATAATAACAAAGAATCTATTTGGCAAAATATTAATCTTAGTCTTATAGACTCCATGAAAAATTAGTCATCTTCAAAGATTCCTGTTTATCAAATCTGTCTGATTATTTCTCTAGTCCTATTCTTGTAATTTCTACTTTGAATCTGAGATACACGTCAAATGTAACATTATCCCCCATTAGTAAGCACACCCCCAGGAGAATTACCACTCCTGGTCTTTTTACAGATGCATTTCCTCTCCTCAATAAAGGTGTTCCCAATGCTTTGGTGAGGGGAATATTGTTTGGGCCTTCCTATTTTAGGGAATATTTTAGGATATCATACATAACAATACAACCCTAAGTCCTTCATTTCCTTCCTCTACATATTCAAAAGAATTTCTAGATTGTTCACTAATGTTAGTGTGAATGACCTTGGAATCAATATTTCAGTAGCCATCCAAGTAAATAATCATATCTATGCAATCCAGCACAATAAACCCAGAATCTCTTTCAGTACACCCATATCTATAGTTCAGCTTCACTTAAGAATATGTTCTTCCTTCTTTTTCTTTATCTAGTACACTTAAAATACATTATCTCATATGGATTCCTGTTTAAAAAATATGTAACAAAATATTATAATCTTCTTTTGGGTATGAGTTTTTTTCTCATGTGTTTTAATATGTAATTTTATGCATCTGCTGGAATTTGTCTTTAGTTAGTGGTCTGAAGACAATAAGACAGCTCTTGAGTATGGAATATGGGAAGGATTAAATTCTCTTTGTAAGAAACTGCTTTGTTCAAATAATTTTAAGATTTTTGAATAGGATAGGGATAATCATATCAGAAAGGGGTAATGTCTCATTTGGAAATTTGGAGTTTGGTTATTTGGTGTATTTTAAAGTGTCCAAATCTCTCAACATGTCCTTATACCTACATTCAGTGTTTTATTCTTTCCCTATCAAATCTCTGTCACATTTGATGCATTGTCAGGTTTTTAATTCAACCTACATAAATTAAAAACCCTTAGGATCAAGATTTTAGTTTGATTTTCATCTATCTCAGCTTAGAAGCAAAAAGAAATGAGAGACACTGAAAATTTTTGGTTGTCTGTATGAGTTTCGAACTGCGAATTTAGAACTGTGAGCTTGTTACACATTGTCTTTAAGCTGTCCAGCAAAATTAAAAGCAACCAGCCCACCCTAGAGCCTTGAATTCCTCATGCCCTTCACTCTTTTCTTTTTGAGAGGTGACTCAATCTCTCAAAGCCTTGTCATTAATAGACACTTCATTCTAGGTTACCACAGGTAATTTAATTAGCTGTTTGTCACTGAGTGTCATGCACTTCCAGAATCCCATGTCTTAATCCAACCTGAATGTCCTCTGCCTTCAGCCACAAACAGACCAGAACAAATATCAGCTCTCTATAATGTCCCTAAAGTTTCCTTGCCCACCATTAACCCAGTTATTAACCTATGTATCAATGATCTTAGTTGTAAATAACCAAAGCTTATGCAAGTATGATTAAACAAATGTTTATCAAACAATAGGTAACCCAAAATATTGTCGAGCATTGAGGATGTACAGTCTACACTAAGATTCCAAAAACAGTGCCTCCAAAAGTGAGAAGTCCCAGGACTTCAATTATACTGTAATTTCTGACAACTCTGTGTCAGGAAATTGACCCAGGGACCACCTCAGTTGTCACTGTTGAGAGAGAGAGAGAATATGCGTGAATATCATTCCTATAGAAAGGGTTCAAATTTTGAAGAAGAAAAATTATTGAAAAATGCTCATTATACTGACAATCCTTGTTCAAATTTAAGCCTAAAAGCTTTAAAAAGTTGCTTATGAGTACTGTATATATTTGTTGGCCTTTTGGAATTTTCTATTTAGATTGATATGGTGGGGAACACAGTTCTATACCAGAGGTTAGCTGTTGCTATTGTCTGCAAGGGGAGTGAATGAAGAAGGGTTGGCAGGAATTACCTACTCTTTCATAGAGATATCTTAATCTAATCCTTGCTTTCTACTCTGCTCAATATTGCTCTCATTCTTTATTTGGTATTTCTAAGTCCTAAATCTGTCTGGATCTGCAAGTGTCAAGGGATCTCTTCCTGAGTGAATCTCCTTCTATTCATAATTTTGGTAGCATTCATTCGTTCTATAACTATAGTGGACTTTGAGGGCCTTGTGTGTTAACTCTGTAATCTTGACTCAAAGGAAGAAAAAATGGAGTTAAGAACCTAAAATTCAGCTGTGAAATTTAAAACGGCTTTACAAGTCAGAAAGACACAATGAAGAAAATCAAATCAATGATGGTCAATATGTTATTAAGTTACTCTGTATTCCGAGGTTTCATGTCTTATATCATCATCTTATTTTACTTTTAACTTTTAAAACTGTAACAAGGGTTAAACAATATAAATATTTCCATGTCTAAGATTAATTTTGTTCTTTTTGAGAAAATATGTTGTTACCATTTTATGTTGCTCCTCCGACACTAAATTTGACCTCATTTGACCCAGGAATCAAATGGGACAGCCTGATGTTTGAGGTGAAAGAGATTAAATTAACCTGTGGCAATAAACATCAGGTCACCATTTTTAAGATTATCATTTATCAGTTTATCATTTTTAGATTATTGGTAATGTTTATAAGATTAAAAATCTTGTAAATTTCCCATATAACTGTATCATGAGTTTGTTCAAATAATAATTTAAAAACTCTTTACATTTCAAAGATTGATTTTCTTATTCATGACTCAAGTTATCTGTCTCTTCTTCATCCATTTTCTAAACTTATCCAATAAAAAGTATTTTTCCTTAATTTGCTATGCTAAAATGCACAGCAGTTTCAGAGGTCTTTCTAAAAATTACCCTTTAAGAATAATCATTTTTATGGCTATCATCAAAAATCCACAAACAATAATGCTGGAGAGGGTGTGGAGAGAAGGGAACCCTCTTACTCTGTTGATGAGAATGTAAACTGGTACAGCCACTATGGAAAACAGTATGTAAGTTCCTTAAAAAGCTAAAAATAGAACTACCATATGACCCTGCAATCCCACTCCTGGGCATATATCTGGAGAAAACATGGTCCAAAAGGTTACATGGACCCCAATGTTCATTGCAGCACTGATACAATAGCCAAGATATGGAAGCAACCTAGATGTCCATCGACACAAGAATGGATAAAGAAGATGTAGTATATAAATACAATGGAATATTAGAGCCATTAAAAAGAAGGAAATAATGCCATTTGCAGCAACATAGATGGACCTAGAGATTGTCATACTGAGTGAAGTAAGAGAGAGAGAAATATCATATGATATATGAGGAATCTAAAAAGAAATGATACAAATGAACTTATTTACAAAACAGAAACAGACTCACAGACTTAGAGAAGAAACTTATGGTTACCGGGGGGAAGAATGGGGAGAAGGGATAGTCAGGGAGTTTGGGATTGATATGTACACACTGCTGTATTTAACATGGATAACCAACAAGGACATACTGTATAGCACAGAGAACTCTGTGCAATGTTATGTGACAGTCTGGATGGGAGGGGAGTTTGGGGGTGGATGGATACCTGTGCATGAACGGCTGAGTCCCCTTGCTGTGCACCTGAAACTGTCACAACATTGTTAATCAGCTATACTCCAATATAAAATAAAAAGTTAAAAATAATTTTTTATATCTATATTTAGGAGCCACCTTCATCTATGGAGACATTGATAGATTTAATTATATCAGTTTATCTATCAAACTATCATCTATTGAGCTACATATGCACACAAAATTGTATTTGCATATTTATATTATATTCACTATTTTTTTTTCACAGTTATGCCTTTCCATACTGTCTGGGTATCTCTGTAATAAAAGACTTTTTAATGTTAAAAATATACCATCATAGTATGTATCATAGTACTCAGGCTTTCTTCTAAATCATTATCTATCACTATAATAAAATATTTTCTGATTAAGAAGTATTCTAATGAGAGATTTGCTAATTAGTAAAATTTTGTCTCTCTATGTATACTTTTCAACTTTAGGAAATGTTGAAATCATCATTGAACTCTAACAGATAAAATGTGTTACTGAGAACTTTGTCTTCTGAACAAATGAATTTCTAATATAAGTAAATTACTTGTATTATTCAAATTAGTTATGATTTTTCTCCAAAGCCTGGACTAGCTACGAGGTACACGTGTGTCTTACTTTACCTTCAAAAGTGATTCCTAGTAGACTTCCCTGGTGGTTCAGTGGTTCAGAATCTGCCTTCCAATGCAGGGGATGTGGGTTTGATCCCTGGTTAGGGAACTAAGATCCCCCATGGCACGGGGAAACTAAACCTGTGCACCACAACTACTGAGCTCACACACTCTAGAACATGCGTGCCACAACTAGAGAGCCCATGCATTGCAACTGCTGAGCCCACGCACTCTGGAGCCCATACACCACAACTAGAAAGCCTGTGTGCCTCAACTACTGAGCACACGTGCTCTGGAGCCCACACACTACAACTAGAGAGAAGCCCACATGCCACAATGAAGAGCCTGCACACTGCAATGAAAGATCCCACATGCCACAGCAAAGATTCCGTGTGCTGCAACTGAGACCCAACACAGCCAAATAAATTTAAAAAACATAAATTTCTAAAGTGATTTCTAGTAGTATACTCAATTCTTCTAGGCAAAACTAATTTTTCTACCAGAATATAGATTTACTTGATTGTATTCATTTTGCTCAGGGCTTGATGTAGATGAGTTCATAGAGGGCCTTGGTAGAATGATTCCACCAATCTCACTTCTTTAAGCCCTTTCAATCCCTGAAGATTTCTAGTTGTGTATCACCATTGGCACACATCTCTAGAACATTTAATGAAACAGATCCCTCATTTCTCCTTGAAGTACTGTCACCTTCCTTTTTCAAGAGATCACTTTGTTTTTTTTACCCTCTTGCCATGATGGTCATTCATATTCTCTTACCTTGCTGGCTCAATTTTTTTGTTACAGAATCTCTTAAATATTAATGTGCCTCAATATTCTGTGTTCAATACCATTCTCTTTCTATTTTTCACCTGGATGAGTGTTTGTATCCACTAGACTAGCTTATATTGCAACTTTTGAGCTGATAATTTGAAGTACTTATTGTAACTTCAGGCTTTGTTCTGTTTTTGAACCAGCTATTCAATGACTTACTAAACATCTCCACTGTGATGTCCAAGAAGCACCTCAACTCAACATGCTCAAAACTGAACTCTGAAAACCCTTGCCACTGTCTGATTCTGTAATAGCTGAGTTTCTTGAGACACAGGTTTCTAAGTTGTTAGACAACACTGTTGAAATTATTCAGACCCTCTCTCTCTGATTCTTTCATTCTAATGTGATGAGAAGAAGATATTGGCTAAAGATAAACTTTTATTTTGTGACTACACAAAGATTATTGATGTTTGGCAATGTTAAAGTATTTCCAATAATATTAAGAAATATAAAACTTTATAAGCACTATCCTGAAAAAAATATGTATATACATACAAACCTAACAAAGGGAAGGGCTCTTTACCAGATGTCTAAACTCAGTAGTAATACATGGGAATCAAAGCAAAATAAAAGTGTGCCCAGTTTCACACCTTATAGTTCAGTCTTTCAGATAGGTGGAAAATATACTCAAAATAAACTTTAAAAGAGTATGTAGAGCATAAATGCTACCAATATTTACCATGGTGGGATGTGTGCATGCATGTGTTAACGTGTTCTTCATAATTAATTAAGAGCAAGCAAATTGTTCATTTCGTTTATACTCCTTAAGAAGAACCTTATTTGTCTTTTCTATTTTGTATGGGAAATTGGCTCTTCATTTCTCTCTATAGTGTTTCCTTTTCTGCTTTTGCTCCTCAAAAATTGATTCATAAAATTATAGTTGACTCAAAGTTCATTGCTATCTAATTACATGAGGAAATTTCTGACTACCTTTGAAAAGAAGATATATCATAATGGAGCATGGTCAAGAATAATGACTAAAGAAATTGTTTATAGATGTGGAAATTTAAAATTTATATTTAACTGTTGTATATAATATGGGTGACTTGAAATCTGGGATATTTTTTCCAGCTTGTTCCAAACAGTTGGGGTGACACTTTAGACTACAGTGATGCTCAGTTGTATTTCCTGTTGTGTAAACTCTACTAGCATAAAAATCTGAGCATATTCTTATAAAACACTGACAAATACCTGTAGTGACAGGTAATATGCATGATATATTTAAGCCTTCTAGTAAAGAGTAATAAGGAACTAAGGTCTAGTAAGGTCTAAATAGGTGGACTTATAGTAGATGATGAGTTAATATTGATCTCTAAATAAAAAGTAGCTTAATATGAAATAGTCAGTTTCATTGCAAATACATATAAATGATTGCTGAGGTTTTTAATGGGGTTAAGGAAAACTTAAACAGCTCAGGTGTCATGAACAGTGTTCTCTAATAGCATATAATTTCTAATAATGGAGTATTTTTATGTATAAATAACTTTCAGGTGTGAAATGTAAATGACCATAACTGAATCATCAAGGAGGAGAGTAATGTATGTTTTGTATATCTAATAAACAGCAATACATTTTTCATAGAGATTTGACAGCTTAAGCTATAACATACCCCAATTAAGACTCTTTCTTACTTCAGGTCCTGGAGGATTCATCCCTATTTTGAGAGAAAGGGTTTATAGTTTCTTACTTCTGGGGAATAAGCTTAAATTGAAAATGAAATGCTTTCTGCAATGATATGTCACAAGGGCAAAGTACTTCAAAATTTCACCACTTGAATACCAATAGAACATTAAAATTAGGTTCTGGAGACATGTCAATACCAAATTTGTCAAAGAAAGTCTACAACAATGTGTGTTTTTAATGTAATTTCCCTTTATCTCTATAATTTTTTTGCTTTTGAAAACAATTTGGGAAGACTTCCCTGCCTGTTATTATAACAGTTACTACCAAATTCTAAGACTGAACACACATGAAAATAAAGTGGTTACTTTGTTTTTGTTACTTGGAAGATATAAGGAACCATTTTATTATTATTTATATATCTTATTGAAAATGTCCTATGAGTGAGCAAAGGGGATCCATTTATGTTTTAGTTTGGAACTGTGTTGATATGGTTTTATAGCTTTTTCACCTGGGCTATCATTCCATTTGGTGAAAGATAAATAAAATTACAACAAACAAAATATGTCCTAGTTTATTTGCTGACTAGCCCCAAAAGTTTGTCTAAAATATGAATTCTCTTTCATTTAGGAAAGGACTACTTAACATAGCAAGCAATTTTAGCAGTTAAGAAATAATTTGTTTATTAGTTAATTGATAACTTTTTCTCTTCTTTTGAAATGATTAGTTGGCTTCTTATTATAATACAAAATAAAAATTTGATATAAACTTTATAAGTGAATTTTGGCATTAATCTGTGTTAGAACCTAAAATATAAACTCTAACTAGTTTTATTATAGCATAAATTCTCAATCTATTCATTTTTCCTAATAAATTGTTCAAAACAAATTCAAGTAGATTAGAACTCTATTGTGCTATTTAAACTATTTTGCATATATTTATTTCATTTGCATAACAAGGATAAGTGGACATTTGACTTGAAGTTCAAATGTATGCTTTGTGTTCAAGTTGGGTGTCTGCAATAGAGTTTATCCCAAAATGAATTCTTTCTTTTCTACAAAAATGAAATGTTTTAGATTTAATAGACATTTACTGGGTATTAGGATAAAATTATTACTTAAATCACTTGATCTGCCAGGTGTTAATGGCAAATACTAAACATATTTGTGTGCCTTCTAATTCACCTTTATTCTCTCATCTTCATCAGCTGTAAACATAATTAAGGGAAAGCCTTTACAATATGATTTTCCACATAATTAAAGAGTAAGTTTTAACAAGTTTTTTCTTAAGATTATATGTATTTACAATTGACCATTGAACAACATGGATTTGAACTGCACAGGCCCACTTATGCATGGAGTTTTCTTTTTTTTTTTCACTAAATATGTATTACAGTACTACATGCTCCACGATTGGTTGGATCCACCATCATGGAACCACAGATACAGAGGACCAACTATGGGACTTGAATATCCATGGATTTTGGTATCCAACGTAGGTCTTGGAACTAATCCTCCCACAGATACAGAGGGAATACTGTAAAGTTATACTTGGATTTTTGATTGTGTGATGGTTGGCACCCCAGCCCTGTATTGTTCAAGGGTCAACTCGTGTTGTGTTCTTTTTAAATTGCTTATATTCTACTGATGCCAGCCTATCATACATCTGTTTAATATATTTTATCTTCAGTAGCAAAGGAGAATCATTTCTTATGGAAAATGAGAAACTGTCTGAATATATAACTTCTTTTTCCTCTTAATTCATATAACACTACAGAATTTTAATAAAGTCTGGCTGCTTTATTAGTCGTTATTAATGTTTTCATATAAGCAAGCTAAATACAGGTACCCTCTGCTTTTTGAAAGTTCCCTTTATGCAACTTCACTTCTGTTAAAAAAAAATTACATTAATATGTGTTTTCACAACCTGAAAGAAATCCAAAAAGGATATTTGCTTTTATGAAAAAAGGCAAAAATTGAAAATAGTGTTCAGCATTTTTTTTTGCAGAGAGCCATTAAAAAGGTAGCAGAGGGGCAGAGAGAGTGGCACTGCCAAGCTCATTCCTTGGGAACTACATTAAGTATTTCAGCAACAAGTTCCCATGGCTTTGAACTGTGTCTGGGAGCATCTGTCCTTTGTCTTGATTTGTTTTGTGCATCCACTAGCAAGATGTATCCTTTATGCAATTTTGGCTTATGAAAGGTTTCATAGGAAAGCACTACTTTCAGATAGCAGGGGAAACCTGTACTAACTCTAAGCTACTTTACACAACGTGTCACTTATACCAGCAACCAAGCCACAGCTCTGTTTTAATATGAGTTGCTTTTATGCACATACATACACCATGATGAAATGAAGAGGAATTTTACCCATAATAGAATAAAGAAAAGAAGGGAAGAAACATTCTTTGATTCATTTAATAGGTGTTTATCAAGTACCTAAGGTAGAAAGATATTGTGCTAAGTGCTATGAGTAATCAGGATAAAAGGAATGTACAGACTAACTTGGAATATGACAAGCTGGACTATTTGAACCAACTATTTCACTGAAAAGCAACAGATAAAATACTGTAGAATACATTTCTAAAATATTCTTCATATGATTAAGAAAATGAGAGAATTTCCAACAAAATATTAAGAAAAAAAATCCATACAGGAAACAGAGTACAAATGATGTTTGTTGTCCAGACAGCATTAAATCTCCCCAAAGCTGAGAATTTTGACAACTTTGCAGGATGAAGAGATATATCAATCAAAATGTGGAACCCATTAAAAGCAGAAGAGTCTAGAGTACATTGTCTGCATATTTAGCTGGATCTCCAAGGGGCTATACTTACAGGTTAAAGGTCAGAAATAAACCTGACTCTCATCCATATCCAGTGATTGTGAGAGAGGTGACATAGTCCTAGGCAAACAAAGGAAGAAAAGTTGTAAATATGAGCTAGCTCCCTCAAATATTTTAAAGGATAAATTCATAATAACAGGGTCTTCCAGTAAACTGGAAAAATGAAAAATCCTTTAACTCTGATAAGCCTAATAATCTCCTACGTTAGCTAGCCTAATAACGAGTTGGCTGAGCAGAAAATGTCAACATTGAAGTGATACAGGCATCATTCCAAAAGAGATTGACATCCTTAGAACTGACAGGTTATTATACTGACCAGAATTTGTAGAGTGCATACAAATCCTTTCCTGAATACATTATAAATAGAAAACTGAAAAAGGGTTGGGTACTTATCCTGGAACACTATCTGTACTATTTCAATTTCAATAAAAATTCAAGTATCTGTTTTTGGGGGTAGAAATTAGCACACTGATTCTAAAATGTATAGTAAAATAAAGAAGACCATGAATAGCCAAGAAACTCTTGATAAATAATCTTAAGGTGAAAGGACTAACTCTCCTAGAATTTTGGAGAATATTCTGAAAGATATCTTAGGAATTATCTTTCTAATACAAAAATCAAGTATTTGTGGAACTCATGAAAGATAGACCAATAGATCTAGGTTCAGATCTAAAATACATTGGCGCTTAATGTAGGGCAAAAACTGAGTGGAACAGAGCAGAACAGAGTAGTGGGATAGAGAAAGAATAAAATTTTAAGCAGAATTGCTAGGTTAATACGTTAATTATGTAAAAAAATTATAGTGACAGTTTACTCATAAGATAAAATAAAATAAAATCTGATGGCTTAGAAACTAAATTTGAATAAACTACAAAGCTTATCAAAACTACAATATGAGAATATTTTCATGGCCTTGAGGTAAAAATATATTAGTTAAGAAACACAAAAAATTTTCTAACCATAGAAAAGAAAATTGATAGCTTGTAATATGTTAATATAAGAAATTGCAGTTCATCAAGAAATACTGTTAAGAGAAAGAAAAGATGAGCATATGGAGATCACTGCGAACTGTTTGACTAGGATGCATAAAGTGATCTCTTATTGACCACTGTTAGAAAACCTGAAAATGATGTTAAAAAATAATGCAGGGGCTTCCCTGGTGGCGCAGTGGTTGGGAGTCTCCACCTGCCGATGCAAGGGACGTGCGGGTTTGTGCCCCGGTCCGGGAGGATTCCACATGCCGCAGAGTGGCTGGGCCCGTGAGCCATGGCCACTGAGCCTGTGCGTCCAGAGCCTGTGCTCCACAGCAGGAGAGGCCACAACAGTGAGAGGCCCACATACAGCAAAAAAAAAAAAAACAAAAAAAAACAAAAAAAATGCAAATGAAACATATTGAGTGAAAACTTTACAGATTTGTCAAAATAACAAAGAAAAACACGGATATAACCTAGAGGAAAAAGAAAATCTAGGAGAGTGAGTGGAACACACAGAGCTGCTTTTCCTCCAGAAATATTTGCACTATGAAAAAGACATTTCAGACAATAACGAAATAAGAGAGCTTTCAGGAGACTCAGAGTTAGAGAAGGTAAAAGTATGGTCCAGGGTCCATCATCCTGGGCAAATCCAAGACTGGGGACCAGGATTGGGATTGGGACATCAAATGGCTATACTGTAAATGTAAGATATAATTTTAATGTGTGCATTCAATGAGTTTTAGCAATTTTGGAGTTGGGCAACTATCATGATAATCCAGAACAATCATTCACAATATACATTCTCAATTATATTGAGTTGATAATATGGTTATAAGAGAACTGTTGGCAAACATTCCCAACAAAGGCAAAGGTATAGGTAATGCGTTTTTCACCTTCTAGCTGTCCTGAAGATGTTCTCATTAATCTTTGTCTTTTATTGCTTTGATTTTGTTTTTTCTAGTTGTGTCGTTGCTGTTATAGTTATTACTATTATTATTATTATTAATGTTTTCTTGTGTTTGCTGAGCTTTTTGGACCTAATATTTAATGTCTTTTATTATTTTTGGAAAACTCTCACCCATTATTTTCTAAAATACTCTTCTACTACATTCTCTTTTCTTCTTCTGGAATTCCAGTTACACATGTGCTGTTTCATTGGAAGTCATCCCACACCCCTTGGAAGTTATATCCTGTTTTGGGTTTTTTGTTGTTGTTGATTCCTCACTTCTTTTTTTTTTTTTTTGTCAGTTATTTTAATTTCTATTGACTATCTTCAAGTTTACTGATTATTTCCTCAGTTATGTCTAGCAAAAGCATTCTTCATCTTTGTTACCAAATTTTTAACTTTTCATAGGACTTAAAATTTATATATACAAAAGACTGTGGAATTCACATTTAGATATAAGATGCTTTTTTCATTTAACAAAATAGGAAAACAATTCTTGTTTCAAGAAACAGAATTGTTCTTAAAAATATATACCTTATGAATAATTTCTGGAAGAATGAAACTAGGCTGAAAGTTTCTGAAATGAAGAGCAAAATCTTCCCAAGTATAAGAACACTAAAGAAAGAAATACCTTGCTGAGATGTGGGGGAAGAAGTCACTGATCTCCTTGTTAGGACATTTAACAGAAGCTGAAGGTGAATAGGGTCATAGGCTGAAGGGTAAGGCAACGTTGAAAAGTTGCACAGGGACCACGTCTGCCCAACTAATACTGTGGAATAATCAGTGTTAGGGGGATTGTGGGCATCTGTAACTTCCCTGCTTCTACTTCCCTCTTCCGCCCCACAAAATCTATTATATCTGCAAGTGTGCTGTTCTAGTGGTATGCGTTTGTGACCCCATTGTATGACAAATCTCACAAATATAATACTGAAGAAAAGAGCCAAGTACAAAAACTATGTCTTCTTTTATATAAAATCAGATAAAACATCTATGCTTTTATAAGTCATGGTAGTGTTAATGCTAAAGGTTAATGATTAGAAAGGATCAGAGATGACAGAGTTCTTCTGTTGCTGATAATGTCCTATTTTATGAGGATTCTGTTTACCTGCATTGATTCAGTTCACTGAGTTTCAAACTAATGACACTTATGTGCATTTTCTGAAAGTGTACTTCAGTATTTTTTTTTAAAAACACACAAATGTATCATCATCAGGAACATTCAGTTCATTGATTTATTCATTTCATATATATATATATATATATATATATATATATATATATATATAT